>NC_141031.1:33655000-33797500 GCF_052040795.2 Danio rerio
AGATCATCTTTTAAGCTGTAATCATGTCAACCATCAGGGCTTGCTGTTGGGTTGATGCATGGAAAGGTGTTCATTATATTAGAATATCTAAAAATAGCCAAATTGCAGTCAGGTTGGATATTTGTTCCATAAGCACTGAAAAACATATACAAAATGATGGACCAAAACTCATAAAGAACAGGACAAAACCAAAATAAATCCAGAATGCCTTCTGCCCTACCACATCGGTCACATTTAGGAGATGCAGTACAGAGGGAAATATTTAACTTAATCCAGTTTAAGAGAAATCAAATCAAATCACTTTTATTGTCACATCATCAGCAGCACGTGTGCTATGATGAGTGAAAAGCTTAGGTTCTGGCTCCGGACAGTGCAAAATACAGACAGTACAAAATACAATGACAGTGCAAAATACAACAGTATACTCCCCAAAAAAAACCCAAAAAAAAACAGAACAATGTAAGATTGACAGCGATATGTGCAATGAATAGGTGTCCACATAGTTGTTGTTGGCAGTATTGTTTCAAGTATGGATTGGTTAAAATGCAGTGCATGCTACATATTGATGGTGTGCAGTGAGGGGTATGGAAGAGTCTGTCTGTGTGAGGTGTGTTAAGTGTTCATCAGCCTAATAATCTGAGGGAAGAAACTTTCCTTCAGTCTGCTGGTGCGTGATCGGATGCAGCAGAACCGTCTGCCTGATGGTAGCAGAGAGAAAAGTCTATGGCTTGGGTGGCTGGAGTCACTGATAATTCATTTGGCTTTCCTCATGCACCGCCTGGTGTAGATGTCCTGGAGGGAGGGAAGCTCACCTCCTACTACACGTCCAGCAGTTCGCACGATCCTATATAGGCCTTTGCGATTGCTACTGGTGTTATTTCCATACCAGGTGGTCGTAGAACTATAAATTGAGTTAATTTATGTCTCAAATTTATCGAACCTTTTTTATTCTCGATAGGGCTTCTTACCAGATCTCATCAGCCACTTCATTCAAATCCATGGTCCAAGCGTCTTAATGTGCTTACTGCATATTGGAGCCTCAAGTTGGAATAGTTATTAAACTAAAAATGGTTTCTGCAATCGGTTTCCTCAAATGGTTTGAGTTATCTTAACTTTTTGGCCTTTACATTGCATGAAATGTGCTATATGAAGAAATGCTAGCCTTGATTTACATTGCAGAGTTCATTAATATGTATGATCGCATTGTGATTTTATTATGTTTAAAAGATTTTGAGAAATCCAGTTTGTTTTTTGCCTTAACTTTGGCCCTTACTCCGTTTGAGTGGATGATTTTGACCACCATCATCGCCAACTGCATCGTACTGGCTCTCGAACAACACTTACCAGTTGGAGATAAAACTCCACTGTCAGAACGACTGGTAAAAGCACACACACTCTCTCACACACAGAAACACACACGCACACTTATAGAGCTATCGTAATAGGGACTTTCAATTGATCATAATGATTTTTTTACAGTACTGACAGTTTTTTTTTATCTCCTACTCCAACTCATAACATGAAATGTTTATAAATGTTATTTTACTCATCGGAACTAAATAAATTCCCTGTAATGTCAAAATATACAGTTATTGCAATATTTGGTCCCCACAATGTGGTGAATACAAGGTACATACAAACAAGACCCACTTCAAATGTTATCACTAGATTTAATAGGCATTATCAGTGGTTATCATTTGATAGATATAGGCCAGTAGAGGCCTTCTGCGCCTACAAGTAGGTTTAGAAGGCTGTTATCATCCATCCACATGGTTAATCAACTATACTAATAGAGAAGACTCCCTATCCAGATCTGTCTTTGCATTACTGTGATGGTTGGGTTTAGGGTAAGAGTAGACGTTAATAAAATACAATTAATGGGAAATTTAATCTATAATATAAATAATACTAATAATAATTTCCGGCCACAGCTGTATGTGATCTATAGCTGATTAACTATAAGGATGGATGATAACAGCCTTCTGAGTCTACCAGTAGGTGCAGAAAGCTTCTACTGGCCCATACCTATCAGCTAATAACCACTTCGCTTTTTCAATATACTGTATAATATGTTAAAAGAACAATCCTACACAATTCTTAGAAAATACTGTAAGAGCAATGTAATATAAACATTATAAACATTGTAAGTGATTTAAACATTATCAGACTCACTAATAATCTCAAGCACTCTGAGATTTTGAAGTGAAAATACCCTTTCTAATAATCCCGTCTGTGCTGTTTTTTTCTCTCGCAGGAAGAGACGGAGCCCTATTTCATTGCTATTTTCTGTTTTGAGTCGGGCATTAAGATTCTGGCGCTGGGATTCGCCTTCCACAAGGGCTCCTACCTGAGAAACGGCTGGAACGTCATGGATTTTGTTGTGGTGCTCACAGGGTGAGTCAAACAACTACACACATGTATACACACACACACACTGGTTTCTAGAGTCACAGTGAAATACAAATAAAAACGAAACGGAATCTTAGCTGCTTGATTTATGAGTCAGTATAAGCAGTTATCAGATGGCTCTCTGGAATGCTTGATTCTGATTGGTTGATTGTGGTGTTCTGATTTCAATATACCTGGTTGGTGAAGTGGAAGTTCAGTGACTTTAAGACAAGTCATTTCACATTGCAACTTTCTTTAAAAGCTCTTTTTTCAATCATGCATGTCATAATTGAAGTTATTTTAGGTTTCTATACCGTTTTTTATTTTTCTGCGTAATGCATCTTATTTTGGATGGCTAAAGTGTTTATTTTGAGTCTCTTTTTCAGTGACTCATTTAAAGAGTTGATTGTTCATGATACAGATTGTAATAGTAATTTTACCTACTTTCACGTTCACTCAGAGATAACTTCACATTTTATTTAGTGTCTGTTACTATTACATTCTATATTAGAATAGATAATAGGTCTATACATTTCTTTATGACCAAATGACTGCACATTATACATAATATAAACTACTGCTCAATTATTATGCTTTGTAATGTTTAGAAAAAATAAGGCTTATTTTATTGAATAAATCTGTTTCAAATAGTACATTTGTTTTTATATATTTAAAAATTTTAGTTTATTTTTCTAAAGACAAATCTGAATTTTCAGCATCATTAAATTATTAATGTATTAATCTTTTTATTCATATATTAATGTATTAATGTTAATCTTTTTCATTTGCTAATTTTGTGTATTTTGGATTATCTGTAGGGATGTAACGGTATCAGAATTTCACGGTACGGTAATACCTCGGTATGAATGTCACGGTACGGTATTTATTGAATCATTTACAGGAAAAAACAAAACTTATGAAAATACTCCAAAAAAGTGCCAAAAGTGTCAATGACATACAAATTAGTCATCTATCTGTAAGCTTTGAAACAGGAACTTCAATTTTAATAACAAAAAAATATTAAACCATGTAAAAAAATAAAGTTTCAATTTAGTATTGTTGAAAACTCATCACATTCAACATTTAATCACTCACTCACTTAGATAGAGATGGGTTTAAAGGAAAATTATCATATAAATATAATCTGGTAAAAGCTGGTATCTCTGGGTATTTACAATGTCCCTTGCAACAGAAAAAAACCCTCTCATTTGGGACTGAGGTTTCTGGGACAAGAGAGATATGACTTGGCCCAGGTTGACAGCAGTGGGTATTGTGCATTGAGTGAGATAGAGATCTCATGTCTGCATCAATCTGAACAGTGTGCTGTGTTTCTGCAGTCCCCATGATATTAGTCGTATTCCCCAACTTGCAGGCACGTGCACACACAGTGCTTAACCTGTGCAGTGCACATGCCCTTTTTAGTCTTGGATAGAAAGTGCCCTTCCAAAATGATCAAAAGTGCCCCCGCGACGCGACATACCCTCCGTCCCCGCTTTACAGTACGCGCGCGACAACACAGCTGATCAGAACTCGCGCGACAACACGGCTATTCAGTACGCGCGCGACAACACGGCTATTCAGTACGCGCGCGACAACACGGCTATTCAGTACGCGCGCGACAACACAGCTGATAAGAACTCGCGCGACAACACCACTATTCAGTACGCGCGCGGCGACAACACCCGCTTTAGGGTTTTCCAGCTCTTTTTGATCCCCGCTTCTAGCAGCACACTCCATTTCCGCATTACTGGATCTGTAGCGACAACAGACCGCAAGGGATTATGGCCAAGCCTGGGCTGATGGGAATTGTAGTTTACGGTACCTCCCGTTCGCTTCATTCGCCTGAGCAAATTTTCTCAGAAGACCTATAGTTTTACCGAGTCATGCGACTACGGTAATATCGAAAAAAATTAATATTGCGGTATGACGGTATTTACAATACCGTTACATCCCTAATTATCTGTGTTGAAAACATTTTTGTAGCATACATTATTCACTAAAAAATATACAAATATATAGTTTGTTAGTCCTAGGCAATATAGCTTTTCGGAAATCGGTAATAAAATGTTAATTATATTAAATTAAAATCATTTTTATTTATAAATATAAATTCATTAATTCGTTTTTCTTTAGCTTAGTGACAATTTTATTGGTTGCCACAGCGGAATGAATTATAAACTAGTTCAGCATTTGTTTGACATTGTCCGTAGTGAATGAGAGTGTATGGGTGTTTCCCAGTTATGGTTTGCAGCTGGAAGGGCATCCGCTGGGTAAAACATATGCTGTCAGTTCATTCCGCTGTGGCGACCCCTGAATAATAATGTGACTAAGCCGAAAAGAAAATGAATGAATAAGTATTGTGAAATATTATATCAGTTTCTGTTTTTATATATTTGAAATTACAGTTTATTTCTCTGATGACAAAACTGAATTTGAGCTTATAATTCGCAGATTTGGGTTATTTTGTATTATCAGTGTTGAAAATAGTAATTCTGCTTAACATTTTTGTGTAACAAAAAATACATTAAATGCCATATTTTTTTAAATGTACAATTGAAGTCAGAATTATTAGCGCCCTGTATACCACCCCCCACCCCCCCCACCCCCATTTCTGAATATTTTTTCTAACACATTTCTAAACATAATAGTTTTAATAGCTAATTTATATTTTATCTTTGCCATAATGAGTCCATAATATTTTACTAGATATTTTTCAAGGTACAAGTATATATAAATATAAATATTTATATATTTACATTACTTACAGTAAATATATATAAAAACAGCTTAAACAAATGAGACTTTCTCCAGAAGAAAAAAATATTATAGGAAATATTGTAAAATATTCCTTTCTCTGTTAAACATCATTTGGGAAATATAAAAAAAACAATTTACAGGAGGGCTAATCATTTAGACTTCAAATGTATATAGTTTATAAATCACTTTTAATCGATTCAAGTTACAACAAAGACGTTTCTAGCATTAGATTTCTATTTGATATAAATGCAGATGTATACCTGGAGCTCAGCGTGAAGTGATGTTACATGCACAGTAAAGGTCTGGGTGGCTGCTGGTCTCTCATGCCTTAATGAGCGCTCATACACACACACACACACACACACTGGTGAACACAGGGCTGATCACAGCGACTCTGTAGGGATCAGCCATCAGGCCACGTCTGAAATGTCACCTCACAGGGAAGCAGAGAGAGACAGACGTGTGTGTGGAGGAGTGTTGTAGTATAGCGGGACCACGTGACTCCATTACTCCATTCCCATGAGACTTTAATATTGGAAAAGGAGAGAGAGAGAGAGAGAGAGAGAGAGAGAGAGAGAGAGAGAGAGGTGTTGTTGATGTGGAGAGACATATAGATGAGGAGGAGGAGACGAAAGGCTGATGGTGGAATTTAAGATGGAGTGAAATCCGTTGGAAATCCGTTATTTCTGTGTTGGTATTTTATGCTGGTTAGTGTTGGTTTGATGATGCTGAACAAGGATTGTCATCATCAGTGACTAAGAAATGTGATTAAAGGATTGATTCTGCCAGAAAGCTCTGTTGTATTTTTTTGAACAGTTTGTTCTATTGCGTTGAATGTAAGTAAATGGTAACAGATTTGTTCCAGTTATGTCTGACTTAGAAATTTTGTATACATAAAGAGCCCTATCATACACCCGGTGCAATAAGGTGCAAGATGTGTTTGACGCAATGTCTTCCTATTTTCAGACCAGCATAACCCTAATTTTAACATTTTGCACCAGGTTGTTAAAATAATAAATCCATTTGCGCCGCTTTGTGGACTCACGAGTGTGCTTACTTCAGCCAAGTGAGTTTCCACCGTTTCTTTATCCATAAAAGTAAAGGAGTAAAGGTAAAGACAAAGCAAAGAGGCTGAATGGAGGAGGCTCATTCTTTATCCTCGCGCTGCAGATGATCTGTTTAGCTGTTTTCTTGCTAGTGAAGCATTCAGTTTTTTAACTTTCAAAGTCCGCCATGAAAATAGCAAATGCTCCATATCTTGACGCAACTGAATCTTAAAGGGAATGGGAGATGAGACTCTGATTAGTTTAATGCACATTATGCTCAAAACACACCCATAACTCTTTAAGAGAATAAGCACAACCCTGTTAAACCATGCGCCGTGGCACAGAGCATATTTTTTTGTCCTTAAACAAGCAAAAGTGGATTTGGACACGCCCTTAATGCTTTTGCACCATGCGCTTTAGACTTTGCACCTAGATCGTTAAAATAGAGCCCATAGTTATTAAAAAGCTTAATTTAGTGTAATGTTTACTCTTTTATTAAGATTAGATTAGAGATTATATAAAATTCAGCTTTAATGTCATTACACATGCCCAAGTACAAGGCATTGAAATGCAGTTTAGGTCTAACCAGGAGTGCGATAGTAGCAATTGCAGAAAAACTATAGAAAAACTATGGTGATATTTACAGATGGATTTACTTTGAACATTATTTACAGGTTGTATTAACTATGAACAGAGATTTACAATAGATGAATGTATTTACAGGTTGCTATTAATAATTAGAGTTATCTAAATAGATATAAACATAATTACAAATGTTTATGTCCAGAAAAGTTACAAGGAGAGTGTTGGGGTGTAAAAACGAAGTTCTAGAATAAAAACAATCCACCCCCACACTGGCGTTTCACCCAGTATTTTTGAACAGCTCTCCATCCACACTACAACGCTGAAAACACACATCACTTGAGCACACACCGATGCGCAAAACGGAGCTCCAGGCAGAACCTCAGGTGAGAGCTGTGCACATTGGACAGTTCATCAAAGATCTACTCTCACTATAGTTTCTAAATGTGATATTTAATTCATCTTGTTGTCTCTATCTAAAGACATATTCTTCTACTTTGGTCTTTTGAATCTATTACTTGTTCTCGAGTAACATGTTTTGGCTGAGCGCAATGATAAGTTAGTACAGTAATGTATGTAGCCACATAAACTGATTCTACACATTTGACTGATTGCTTGTCTTTATTTCCTATAATGTATAAACTTATTGTATGTTATATGTTTCTAATGGTCATTATTGATATTTAAAACTGAAATTCAGCAAAAGAGAGTATATTGCGTATTTTTCACTGAAAATGAATGCCAGTTATGTTATAGGCTCCGTTTTGATAAAAACATGCAAACAGTGAAGATGACAGTTATATAAATAAGTAGCTACACAATGCATCAACATTTTGGTGTCTGTTAAGTTGCTAATTAATAATTGACAGTTATAAAGTACACTGTCCCCTTGGAAGATTCACCCGACGTGTCCTTGGGAGTTTGTTTTCCATTTCAAAATTGCAAAGTCTGAACTTACAAGGAGAGAGGATGTATGACTGTGTGTAGGCTACTTAATATTGAGGAAAAAGGTCCAATCAGATTGGTGAATGCCTGCAGCGCCACCTTCGATTTCAGATGTCTCAGTTTTCCCCCATCCACTCTGACACAGAGCAGCAGCATTTTAAAATGAAACCGTCCTTTTCAGCGTTTCCAAATCGCTCCGTTTTTGGTGCTCGAAAACTCCTGGGTAGTATGGACGGAAGTCGAAACAGTAGCAAAACAGAACCTGAAGCGCCTGCCAGAAGCTAGTTACTGTAATATTATCAAATATAAATGAAAGTGTTTTTAGAATACACAAATAAGTATTGGATTGTTTATTTATTTATTTATTTATTTATTAGAAATATAATATATATTAGTAATATAAACATCTATAATAATAAGAATAGAAAATATTTCATAAAATTAAAAAAGAAAATTTTTTATTTTGTTTTAGTTTTTTTTTTCTCCACTTAATGACGTAATTGACACATTTAATAAAGTGTTTTAAATATTTCAAAGTACAGGTATTGTATATGATACAATAATTTCTAATAACTGATTTATTTTATCTTTGCCATGATGACAGTTAATAATATTTTACTAGATATTTTTTAAGACACTTCTATACAGCTTAAAGTGACATTTAAAGGCTTAACTAGGTTAATTGGGTAACTAGGCAGGTTAGGGTAAATAGGCAAGTTATTGTATATCGATGATTTGTTTTGTAGACTATCGGGAAAAAAGTCTAGCTTAAAGAGGCTAATAATTTTGACCTTAAAATGCCTTTTAAAAAATTTAAAACTGCTTTCATTTTTGCCGAAATAAAACAAATAAGACTTTCTCCAGAAGAAAAAATATTATCAGACATACTGTGAAAATTTCCTTGCTCTGTTAAACGTCATTTGGGAACTATTTTTAAAAAGGAAAAAAAAAATTTGAAGGAGGGCTAATAATTCTCACTTCAACTGTACATCTAAAAACATGACATTTTATATCGACCTTTTGTTTTTATTTAATAATGACAAATGCACATCAGTAGTTTATAAAATAAAACACGAAGGAACATTTTACATTTACCAATTATTGGCAAATTAATGGAAAATTCTAATTTAGTTGAAATCTTTGATGACAGTTAATCATTTTTGAGTGATGTGTCTCTTTAAGAAAACACAATTAACTCTGCAGCATCCTAAACAAACCATGCAAAGTTAACCAGCAATCCTTGTCTTTTTAAACAAGTGAAAGTAGAAATAAAGGGAAGAAGAAGGGGAAAAACTAGAACATGGAGGATAGAGGGGGAAGGGAAGTGTGTGTGCGTGCATGTGTGTGTGTGTGTTTTGGTTTGCTGCTGCAGTAACCTGCTTTTCACCACTGCAGATGATCAATCAAGCAGGCCTGCTTTTAGACACGGACAGATCTTCACACACACAAGCAGCTGCGAAGCTCAACATGGCTAATCATTAAGTACATCCTCAGTACACACAGTTTTAGCGGCCATCCACTGCTGCGTGAGCACATTCGACACGTTTGTAAGCATCAGCTGGAGAGAAAGCGCTGCGCTTTGATGATAAATACGTCCTCCATTCTGCTTCCTGCAGCTTTCATTTCTGTTTACAGTCAGACTATAGTACACCTTTATTTATTCAAGCAAACACATATGTAATGTCATGTTGGACTGTTGTGTTGTGCCACCTATGAAAAAAAAAAGGTTTGTTTTTTTCTCTAATTTATTTTATTTTATTTCATTTTTTTTTTATTCATTTCCCTTCGGCTTAGTCTCTGATTTATTATGGGTCGTCACAGTGAAACGAACTACCAACTATTCCAGCATATGTTTTACAGAGCAAATGTTCTTTCAGCTTTCTCCTTTTCCAACTCAGTACTGAGAAACATTTTGTTTTGTTTTGTTTTGTTTTGTTTTGTTTTGTTTTGTTTTGTTTTGTTTTGTTTTGTTTTGTTTTGTTTTGTTTTGTTTTGTTTTGTTTTATTTTATTTTATTTTATTTTATTTTTAATTACTACTATTATTATTTACTACTACTATTTATTTTTAATACTACTATTACTACTACTAATCATTTTAATTGTTTACCCATTAATGAAAAAATGAACTGCAAATAAAAATCTAGGAATATATTTTAATTTAATTCAATTCAATTTAATTTTACAAATACACATTTTTTAAGATTACAATCTTAGATTGCTTAATGAAAAATTATGTTTTATTAGAGTTTACTCAAATATGTCTGTGTAATTTGTTATAAATTATTTAGTATTTTAAAATATTCATTATAAATTAATTTAGTAAATCTAAAATATAGTTGAATAATAATGTTATATAATATAAAACAATAAACAATATTAATATTAAATATACAGAATATGAAATATTACCTTATATAAATATGAATTTATTTAAATATTTTAGTCAAATATTAATTTAATAACATTAACATAGTTTTGCCACTGAATATTGAATATTTTATTTATTATTAATGTTATGTTTTACCAATACAAACTCATATTTTCGATTTTATTTAACTTTTTGTGTGACTCAACAAACAGCAGATGATCTGGCTTTGTGTTGTTCACTCAGTAGTCCTGATCTGAAGACAGGCAGGTAATGGGCGCGAGCCATAGTGGGATTACTGCTGACTGCCTGCACAGTTGTTCAATCCACTGCCAACATTACCAGCTGGCAGAAGCTTTTCTTAGTCTTAAAGTTGCTTTGCTGAGCCATTTTCTTCCTCATTCTGCAGCCACACAAAACACAGATCTTTAAATATGATTATCTGCATCTAAATGTCTGCAGACATGTCAGTTATGATGCCCTAAAGAGCCTAATATAATAATAACTATATCTGTTATCAGTGTTGGCCGTTGTTTAAGGCTATTTTAGCTTCACAGAAACGTTTTTAAACTGTTCATATGAACAGGGACTTTTCACTTCGAAAAAGCCTACTTAGGCACTTACAGTGAACTGTCAAGGCATTATAAACTCGCCACGTTTAAGATCTCTTTTGTTTAAAATCAATATTCACTCCCCGATTTTTTTTTTACGATAAAAAGTGGGTTTCACATCAGACAAGATGCACTGCATTAAATTCCACTGTTCCATTCGTCTTTAAAATTATGAAATTTTTACATTTATATTAGGAGTTTTTACCTTTAATGTTATAGGACAGTGGAGATTATCGACAGGAAAGTCTAGGGAAAGGATCGGCAAAGGAGCTCGAGCCAGGAATCAAACTCGGGTCACCATAAAACCTGTAGTGCCATGTGTTGACGCACTAACCATTGGGCTATTACCGCCAGTGAAAAGAAAATGACATTTTTAAAGAGTATTTCCAAAGCCTTTCATCTCATTTTACATATGAACAACTAAATGAATGCTTAAGTCTATTCAACTGACTATATCTAAATCAAATTACATTATCAATGCTGTAAAATAAACCTTAGGAAAATGAAAATAGTCACATCAGATATTCAGATATTGAGCTTAAATTGCAATTTAAAGGCTTTACTAAATTATTTAGGTTAACTAGGCAGTTTTGGTTTATTAGGCAATCATTGGACAACTGTGATTTGTTCTACAGACAATCCTCAAAAAATGATCTTAATGGGGGCTCATAATATTGACCTTAAACAGTTTAAAAATAAAATAAAAGCATATTTTATTCCAGCTATAATACTACTACTAATAATAATAATAATATTATAATCTTTAGTTTAAGCTACAAACGTTTAATTTACTGTGCCCAAATGGCTGAAATTTGCTTCTAATTATTAAAGTCAGGTCTTAAAAACATTTGCAAATAATACAGTTTCACTCTAAGGTTAAAAATTTGAAATGACTCTACTATGTTGTTAACTGTAATTTCTCGTCAACTACACCTTGTGGACTTGCACATTGTGATATCAATGCTAAAGTGATATGTTGTGCAGCCGTAATGTAAGAGTTACATGTATATTACAAACTAAAGTCATTTTTTATCATTTCATCTAAAATGTTTAAAAGTTTAGCCAGGATTTTTATTTATTTATTTTTTGGCAATATATCTGAACTGCTCTGGAGTGTCAGTCTGACAGGGGTTGTGGGTTCTGGATCTCCTTGGGTGACTCTCTATCAGCTCCAACACTCTTCTACTACATTTTAGTTTCAGCTGTCAGATTTTCCATGAAGACATGAATGAAGCCGGACATCAGAGAGACAGGCTCTCCTGACCTCTGAGCAGTGTGTTTGTGCTGCTGGTCACTGAGCGGTCAATGGTCACGGCACACAGGCCAGAAGAACTCATAATCAATCTGCATGTCAGCAGCTGACAAATCCAAACATCAGCTAGCTTTTTTCAGCATCAAGAAAAGAAACAAATTGGCATGTTTATACATAATGTAAAATAAATAAATAAATATTATTCGTTTTATTAATTTATATATATATATATATATATATATATATATATATATATATATATATATATATATATATATATATATATATATATATAATTTTTGCATATAAAATATCTGCAAATATAATGTACAATGTCTAGAGTTGTAATTTATTTTATTAATTTATTTAACTTAATATTCCTTCATTCATTTTCTTTTCGGCTCAGTCCCTCTTTTAATCTGGGTCGCCACAGCGAAATGAACCGCCAATGTATCCAGCATATGTTTTATGCAGTGGATGCCCTTCCAGCTGCAGCCCATCACTGGAAAACAACCATACACACTCATTCACACATACATCATGGAGAATTTAGCTTACTCAATTCACCTATAGAACTCGCAAACTCCTCACAGAAATGTCAACTGACTCAGCCGGAGCTCGAACCAGCGACCTTTTGAGGCGATTGTGCTACCCACTGGGTCACTGTCCGGCCCCTAAAATATATGTATTATATTATTTTACAATATTAATAAATAAGTCAATGAATAAATAGACTAATAAACACATGTATATTATCACATTATTTATATTGTATATATGTAAATGAGATCCATATTTTTTTTTCATTTTATACAGTACATTTCTAAAAAATAATAATTTATAATAAAAGTATAATAAATTATACATGTAATATATGCAATATGTAATGATTGTTATTACTTTGCACAAATTACAGAGATATATATTTGTTTTGTTTGTTTCTATTTTGCTCTCTTTAGTATAGTACTGTCACCATATCACTCCAGCATTGTTACTACTTCCCTGTCACTCTCTGTATTTCTACTTCTGCTTGTGCGCGTGTCGCCAGTGTGCAGCTCTTACTTGGCAGATTCCTGAGTCGTGACTGTGCAGGCTATTGGCTACCTGCTCTGTGCCAATCTGTGACTTCACTGCTGGCACACACAGAGATAGCGAGAGAAGAGAACAGCCGAACTCTTCAGTCTGAGAAACATTTCAACGTTTCTGGACACACCTTAACACTGCCATGTGCAGCGCTTTCATATCACTGGTATGTAGTCAGCGAAGCAAGGGAAGCCACAGCTCTCTCATATAGAGATTCATTTTAATATTGTGGAGAAGAACAGTAGTTAAGTGGACCACCATGTGAGGTTGAAATTGGGCTGCAGTGAAGTGGAGCAGCATTCTGTTTTTATTTCGGCTTGCTTTTATGCTAATTTATTTAAAACATTAATTTAGGCCCAATCCCAATTCTACCCCTTAGCCCTTCCCCTTACCCCTACACGTTGTTTTGCGCATTCACTTGAAGAGGTAAGGCTGTCCCAATTCTCTTTAGCTTGAAGGCATAGAGCTAAGGTGAAGGGCTAGATAGCCCTTAAAACGGAGATTTTTTAAGACCACACTCAAAACCAAAGGGTAGGAAATAGGGATGTAACGGTATCAGAATTTCACGGTACGGTAATACCACGGTACGGTATTTATTGAATCATTTACAGGAAAAAACAAAACTTATGAAAATACTCCAAAAAAGTGCCAAAAGTGTCAATGACATACAAATTAGTCATCTATCTGTAAGCTTTGAAACAGGAACTTCAATTTTAATAACAAAAAAATATTAAACCATGTAAAAAAAATAAAGTTTCAATTTAGTATTGTTGAAAACTCATCACATTCAACATTTAATCACTCACTCACTTAGATAAAGATGGGTTAAAAGGAAAATTATCATATAAATATAATCTGGTAAAAGCTGGTATCTCTGGGCATTCACAATGTCCCCTGCAACAGAAAAAAACCCCTCTCATTTGGGACTGTGGTTTCTGGGACAAGAGAGATATGACTTGGCCCAGGTTGACAGCAGTGGGTAACGTTGTGCATTGTCTTTCCCCCACTTGAGAGGACAAACCATGAGTAAGATAGAGGTCTCATGTCTGCATCAATCTGAACAGTGTGCTGACAACACCGCTATTCAGTACGCGCGCGACAACACAGCTGATAAGAACTCGCGCAACAACGCAGCTATTCAGTACGCGCGCGACAACACAGCTGATAAGAACTCGTGCGACAACGCCGCTATTCAGTACGCGCGCGACAACACAGCTGATAAGAACTCGCGCGACAACACCGCTATTCAGTACGCGCGCCGCGACAACACCCGCTTTAGAGTTTTCCGGCTCTTTTTCATCCCCGCTTCTAGCAGCACACTCCATTTCCGCATTACTGGATCTGTAGCGACAACAGACCGCAAGGGATGATGGTCAAGCATGGGCTGATGGGAATTGTAGTTTTCGCTACCTCCCGTTCCCTTCATTCGCCTGAGCAAATTTTCTCAGAAGACCTATAGTATAATGTTATTGTTGTTTTCATGTGTTTAAAATAGATAAATTTATGGTCATGGTGTAAATGCACAGTGCAGTTATGATCTGAATAATATATTTATGATAACATGATATTTGCCTTCTGTGATCTCCTGAATATAAATGCCAAAAAAATAACGCAACTCGAATAGCTACAGCAGTCGCGATTGTCGATCTCATATAAAGCTAGAGATTGCGATGACATATGTTGAAGTGTGCAGGTGTTGTAGTGCTGTCCCATTACTTAGGGGTAAATTTTGAAGATCTTCCCCATCACACTCTGTTTCAAGGGGGAAGGGGAAGGAGTAGGGGACAAAAATGGAATAGGAATAGGGCCTTATTCCTGTAATGCAGAGCAGATTTTTTTCTGTCATTTTTACTTCGATCTTTACTGTCATGTGATCAATCAGAAATCATAATAATATACCCATGTGCTGCAAGAAAACAATACTTTTAAATTATTACATTTTGCCTCTTTATATACAGTGCATCCGGAAAGTAATTTAGTTACTTTCAGAGCAGCAGAAATTTTTCTGTAACCTTACCCAGCCTTGTGCTTCGAGACAATCCTGTCTCGGAGGTCTACAGGCAATTCCTTTGTCTCCATGCTTGTTTTGTGCTTTGACATGCACTACCAACCCTGGTACCTTATATAAAGAGGTCGTGTCCAATCAACTGAATTTACCACAGGTGAACTCCAACTAAGCTGCTAAAATAACTCAAGAATGATCAGTGGATACAGAATGAGCTCAATTTAGAGCTTCATGGCAAAGGCTGTACATGTGATTTTCCAGGTTTTTTATTTTTAATAATTTTGCAACAATTTCAAAAACTCTTTCTTCACATTGTCATTATGGGGTATTGTGTGTAGATTGTTGAGGAAATAAATACATTTAATCCATTTTGGAATAAGGCTGTGACATAAAAAAAAAATGTGGAAAAAGTGAAGCACTATAAATGCTTTCCGGATGCACTGTATTTCTGGAACCTGTAATCGTTTTTATTTTCATTGGTGAATTCAAAGTTAAAAAAATACATCCCTTTGAAATAGATTGTCACTTTTGATAAAACAAGTATGAATTAATAAAATTCCTAATTTTATCTTAAGCCTCTCAATCAATCAATCAATCAATCAATCAATCAATCAATCAATCAATCAATCAATCAATCAATCAATCAATCAACCTTTATTTATAAAGCACTTTACTACAACCAAGGTTGACCAAAGTGTTTTACACAAGTTAAAAACAAATGATACAGCACAGCTAAAAAGCAGACAATGCAAAACAATTCAAGTATTAATAAAATACAATAAACATTAAAACATAGAGAAGTGTCAGTGCTATGAATTAAAAGCTGATTAAGCTTGACTCTTAAACTTGCCTTTAAAAAGTGGCAGATCAGTGATTGTACAAAGCTCAGTAGAAAGAGTATTCCAAAGTTTGGGACCTGCCACTGCAAAAGAGCCATCACCACACTGCTTGTATGTTGACCATGATACTTCAAGCAGAAGTTGGCAGAAATATGGAAAAGATAGAATACTTGTTTCAATGCATTGTTTGCAAACAACATTTTGCAAATACTTTCCCCCTTATTTTACAATTATATTTATAGATACATAACCCTTTTTATTTTTATTTAAAAAATCTAAACTTTTTATTCTTTTTACCTAAAAACTTTGGACATTTTGGTCATTCTGGAGAAGTTTTAGTTGTCAAATATTGTACATAATGTAATAGTCAACTGTGAAAAATAGCCTTTATGCCACATGATAAAAATTCATTCATTAATTTATTCATTTTTCCTTCGGCTTAGTCTCTTTATTCATCAGGGGTCGCCACAGCGGAATGAACATCCATACACCCACATTTACACACATACACTACGGCCAATTTTGTATATTCAACGCATGTCTTTGGACTGTAGGGGAAACCGGAGCACCTGGAGGAAACCCATGCAAACACAGGAAGAACATGCATTTAGTTGATAAACATGAATATGCCTACCTTTTTACGAACTAATGCAGTGGGAAAATATATAGTTTTGAATGCATTATTGGGGTTTAAAAAAAAAGTACCAGTGTACAAAATGTTGAAAAAATATTTTTGTATTCATCCGATTAAATACACACTATTTTTATTCATTTTGGTTATTACTTTTATTAAAATGTATTTCATATTGATTATTAATAATTTATTATTTTAATAATTGTCTACATATTTCATATTTATCCATTTTTAATTTCTTTCTAGACTTACAATATTTTTTATATCTTGTCACTTACACAGATTTTAATTCCTTGTCATAATTTCCCGTCCCGTCTTTACTATCCCTAAAAGATTTTCCAAAAACCAAGCGATTTGTCTGCAGGACTATGAAATCTTTTTTGAGAACGTGTCCAGGAAGGCATGTCTGTGTTAACGGAACCACTGCGCTGACCGGACACCAGGTTAAAAGCGTGTTTCAGGAATAGATGCACTTTAAGTGAAGTGTGTGTGTTGATGTTAGAATAAGTGTGTTTCAGGGTGTGTGTGTGTGTGGTTAAGCCCTATATGGAGGTGGAGGGAAGGATGTCTTTCTCTAAATGACTGCAGAGCAATAATGATAATGGAAGTGATGGCAGTGGTACAATATTCACACAGGTAGAAAACCTCTCTCAATATCTCTCTCATCACATACACACTCGTCGTCATGCTACACACATTAAAGACATATTAAGTCCCTTTTCATAAGATGTCAAATTAATCTCTAGTGTTTCCTCATAGATCATGTATTGTAGCTTGTGAAATATACTTGTATTTGGGTTTGTGCTTTTGTCGGTGTACCTTTAAATGCAAATAAGCTGCTGTCTTCCAGAAGAGGGTGGAGCTTCTGAATGTTATTCTTCCACTTCAGAAATTACAAAATGAGTCCATTTTAATCACAGTACAACAACATGCACTATAGGTAAATTGAAGAAACTAAATTGGCCATAGTGTATGGGTGTTTCCTAGTAATGGGTTGTGGCTGTAAGGGTATCCAATGCTTTAAACATGTGCAGGAATAGTTGCTGGTTCATTCCACTGTGGCCAGCCCTGATAAACAAGGAACTAAGCTGTGGAAAAATTAATGAATGAAGAAATGAATTAAATGAATGAGTACAAAGCACTGGTCTTCACCTATACTACAGCAGTGAGCAGTAAAACATACTTTAAAGGGCACCCGTTTTACTCCTTTTACAAGATGTAAGATAAACCTTTGGTGTCTAAAGATACAAAATTGTACTTTTAAGTTTTCAATGTGCACATTTAAAGTAAAAATGTGTACCTTTTTAAAAAGTGCCGTCCCAGTGACAGTTTTAATACCTCTATTTTTGTGAGAATTTTTCAGCAAGTAAGCAGAAATAGCTGCTGCAGTGGTGCTGTGGATAGAAATGTGCAGATTTCAGGGGTAATAATACATACTTAAATCCCTTTGCATCCCATACTTTTTCACATTTTACTATGTTGGTGTTTTTTTATATATATAATTAATTTTTAGGAGTTTTCACCTTTATTTAGATGGGACAGTGGAGATTTATAGACAGGAAAGTGTGGGAAGCAGAGATAGCGGGAGGGATCGACAAAGGACCTCGAGGCGGGAATCAAACTCAGGTCACTGTGAGCACTTTGGTGCTATGTGTTGACGCACTAACCACTAGGCTATTGTCGCCGACACTACATTGGTAGTTTTACCGGAGACCTGTTTAAAGCATTTAGGGCGTGCCCACACTAGGTACAGTTGCCTTAAAGCGTGCTTGTCCACCTCCCCTGTCCCCCGACAGCCTGCACTCACATTGCATTTTAACTTCGAAGCCTGAGCACACTTACATCATCAAAGATGCGACTGTTCAGTTTAGCAGGAAGAGAGGCGCCCTCACTCAGCATAGTGGACATTGCTTTATTTATATCGTTTTGTATTATTTTTAGTCGTTATGTATGCAGAGACACTCAGTCAAACACTTTACCGAACAGATCCACGACTTTTGATTATTTAATAACTCGTGCTGCAGATATTAGGAAGGTTGCTGATGGTGCAGTGAGTGGTTTGTATCTTTAATAAACTACGACATTTCACGTTCATTAAATAGTAAGAATGATTAATGAATCCACATGAAACAGTTCTCAGTGTATTCAGTTTCACGCTCTGCCATACCTCTTTCAACCGGGCTAGGGCTGGCCAACTGAACTGTGCCTGGGCACGATTCAGAGTACTCACACTTGTCAAACGAACCGGGAAATTTTTTTTTTTTAGCACAAAGCTTCTTTAACATACCTTCTGCTAATAAAGTTGCTCCTTTTCTTGTCTTCGAGAAAGCCATACACATGCTGGTTGGCAACTAAAGACAGGTGAAAAATAACAACAGAGAGAGAAAGAGGTGGATGAGTCTCTTAGTAATGGACGTCGACTGTGTGTGTGTGCTAGCGAGAGACTGCATCATAGCGTGTTATGCAGTTGTAAAGGGTGAAAGAGGTTTTCCGTGTTTCTCTCACTCTCATTTTTCTTTCATCACAAACGTAAGCGTACAAGAGTGGGACTAATGGGAGGGGAAGCATTGGTGGAAAAGCGAGGGAGAGGTGGGGGGGGGGGGGACGCGAGGATGCAGAGGAGACCCGGGTGCTTGGTAACAGGGAATCGAGAGGAGGAAGAGGGAGTGACCATCAGCAGTGTTGAGATCTGGAGGAGCACACGGATGAAAGCTTTACTTTAAATATGAGTGCTGCAAACCTCGCTACAGTGCTGGGATGTTGCTATGCGGTTGCTAAGGTGTGCTTGATGGTTTTTGGTGCATTGCTGTAATATAGCAAGCCATGTTTCCAGCTGGAATTAACATGCATTTTCAGTGATCTGATTACAAGTGGTCAGACGTGACACATCACTGTTTCAACCTGGTATTAACATGCATTCAGATGCATCTCTTGTTATGACTTTCAATTAGACCGTTTTGAGACTTTTAGGAATTACTCAGTTTTTAAAAATAAAGCCATGTTACACAGTTTTGACTATAAGCAGATGAAGAGGTTGTGAAAATAACCTACAGTATGGTTTCAATTAACTCATGTGTTTGATTACACAGTGAGTGTGAATACATTGTTTTGCTGTGCTTTTTCACAACTTGTACTAACTACACACAATGCAGCCATGTGGTACGCAATAAAAGCCATATTTTTTATGTTAAAATTAGTTTTTGTCCTAACAATCTGCGATAGCAATGTGTAAAAGTTCTATTTTAGAAACAACACCATATACTACTATGGCATTTATTACCTCAAGTAAAGATTTAGTGCTTTATTCAATGTTAAATGCAACTATTGTGAGATTGAATACCAGTTTATGTGGCATTTATTGCCAACTACTGAAAGGAGCAGCAGATAGTTCACCCCAGATCTTTAAAATCAAACAACTATCAAACCAACGCAGACTCATTCTAAACGTAGCCCTACATACATTTTTGGTGATCATAAATTATGTATCCAGAAGTATGTATGACCGCATTTCGTCTTTAAAACAAACGCTATGGGGTGGTATGATGCCGTTTCCTTTCACGCTAGCAACTGACTGCTTACCTCTGTAAAGATGGTTTTTCCGCTGTTACCAGTTTGTCAAGTAGCTCGCCATATACGTCGACAGACTAGAGAGGCAGAGAGGAGTTGACCATGATAACTGGGTTCGAGTTCGGTTAAGAATGATTTCAGAAAACACAACAACAACAAAAGCCAAAAAATTATAAATAAGTAAATAATAGGGTGAGAATGTGGTAAAATCTGAACAGTGGTATAAATCAGGCGAGGGCTTTTCTTTTTCTGGATTGCTATTTAAAACTGTCGGTTGGGTTTAGGGAAGTGGGTTGGCGGGTCAATCGGTGCTTTTGAAAACACTGTTGGTTGGGTTTAGGGAAGGAGAAGGGTGGGTTAGTCAATCAGTCAGTCAGTCGACAGCGACCTCTGGTGGATTAACGTGAGAACGGCAGGCACGAATGGCACTCGCAAGAGAAATTTGAAAACTGAAAATCCACACACAGCAGTCTCTGGCGGATTTGTAAAAACAAAAACTGCAAATATATATATATATATATATATATATATATATATATATATATATATATATATATATATATATATATATATATATATATATGCAGCCCCTGGGACATATTTGGTGCTCTTCAGAAATGTATATAGTAGTACGTTTTCGAAATGAGCCTGGGTTGTATCAAACGGTTTGAAAATGAAAGTCAGTGGTTCACTGCAAACCAACATCAGTCACTCAGCCGATGTATTTATAATAATGTTGTTATGCCTCCAATGATGTTATAGGGGTATGGCAGATGCAACACAAAGGAATTCAAATTCCAGGTTATTATTTACCAACCCGGATAGATGTTGTCAGTAACAAACCACAAAAACAAATTATGAAAATTCTAAATAATTTAGAAAGTTCTAATAAATTAAATAAAGTAAGTTAAATATCTATTATTAGATTATAACCCTTACCATTTTGTCGGAAGTGCAGTGGCTGATATTCAAATGAATGGCTGGCATTTAAACATTTCTGTTGTGTTGTGTCACAGGAATAATGATTACACGTTCTCTTAGTAGCAAACAGTTAGTGGTCTTATGTGGCTCTTCAAATGCATTTAACCACATGAGCATTTACACTGAAATCAATCCAATCTAATTTGTTTTTTGACGACTACTTATAGCATTCAAAAGTAGATGAGCTCAAAATATTTTAGACCCTTACTCATTTGAATTGGATCTGCACCTTAATAACACAATTAAAAAGGGGCATAGTCCTGAGGCTTGGTCACTAGCTCCTTCAATATGATTAGTGTATTAGTTGTGATTCATATTTGTAGTTTAATTTGATCTTTAAAATGAGGGGGCAATTTTAAATCCAAATTTCACCTTATTATTAAAACTCACGATACTGTTGTGTAAATTGCACCAATCAGGGTCAAAGCTGGCAGTTTAGTTATGCCCATTTTCATTAATTTGATATACGTCTTTGCTTAGAATCAGTTGATATAATTGGATTCACCTCAAAGCTGTTTGGTTTTGTTGATGACCTGAATACCATTAGACTCCCCAGAAAACCGTCTAATAGTACTATTCAAAATATCTTGTGAAACTACTCTTATCGCAGAAATATCTGATTTTTCGAGTATAATACAGCCCTAATCAGAAAAATGAATAGAAAAAATACTTAAAATACTCCAAAGGGCGGCATGGTGGCTCAGCGGTTAGCACTGTCGCCTCACAGCAAGAAGGTATCTGATTTGAGTCCCGGCTGGGTCAATTGCCTTTTCTGTGTGAAGTTTGCATGTTCTCCCCGTGTTCGTGTTAAAGACATGCACTGTAGGTGAATTGAATTAACTAAATTGGCCGTAGTGTATGTGTGTGAATGAGTGTGTATGGATGTTTGCCAGTATTGGTTTGCAGCTGGAAGGGCATCCGCTGTGTAAAACATATGCTGGATAAGTTGGCGGTCTATTCTGCTGTGGCGACCACTGATGAATAAAGGGACTAGGCCGAAGGAAAATAAATGAATGAATGTCACTCAGAAATGGTCGGGCACTAAAGCACTCTAACAGAATGAAAGCTAAGTCAAGGTGGCAGATAATACTATTTAAAAGCAGATAATAAATGTTAAGGAATGATGTAATATCCTTGTCGCAGAGGTCAAAATAGACTCTTATAGCAGTTTGCATCCGTGTTGACCAGATCAAAATCTTGATGACAGATACAGTTGAATGACACACACAGTTCCAGCACAAACAATCTCTGGTTTTAGAAACGAGATTTGTGATACCAGATCCCTGTGACATTCCCTAAACAAACACCCTCACATATTGCACAAATGCACTGTATTCCCAGATGCACGGGCCTGAGTGTAAAGCATTGAATAATGTAGTTCGGCGGCATATCAGGATGACCTAGATTCGGCACGAATTAAAAGCTGGATGATTTCTGCACGGTTTTATCACTGGAACTGGCTGATCTTTCATTCTGATAACATGTAGAGGGCACGCTAATGAGGCTGACTCTATGTATTCAATGGATAAAGGGGTCATAAACTGAGAAATATAAAAATTCTTGTGATTTATATATATTTTTTCAGGTCAATGTCCTATAAAAATATCCTGTAAGTTTTAGAGCTCAGAACTTTCTTGTTAGCGTATATTGAAGCCATTCTGTTGAAACAGCAGGTTGTGGAATGAGCCTCTTTATTACATAATAGTGTGCCTAAACTCTGCCTCCACAGAAGTTCAGTGCCTACTTTTTACGGGTGTAACAGTACACTGATATCTCAGTTTTGGGGACACTATTCAAAACAGTTTAGGTACAATAAGAATAAGCAACAAATCCCCATGCTTGCTTTTTGTGTTAATGGTTTAATAATAATAATAATAATAATAATTCCTTACATTTATATAGCGCTTTTCTGGGCACTCAAAGCGCTTTACACACAATGGGGGGAATCTCCTCATCCACCACCAGTGTGCAGCATCCACCTGGATGACGCGACGGCAGCCATTTTGCGCCAGACCGCACACCACACACCAGCTGATTGGTGGAGAGGAGACAGCGATGAAGCCAATTGGAATATGGGGATGGTTAGGAGGCCATGATGGACAAAGGCCAGTGGGCAGATTTGGCCTGGATGCCGGGGTTAAACCCCTACTCTTTTCGAAGGACATCCTGGGATTTTTAACGACCACAGAGAGTCGGGACCTCGGTTTAACGTCTCATCCGAAAGACGGCGCTCACTGAGCAGTATAGCGTCCCCGTCACTATACTGGGGCATTAGGACCCACACAGACCGCAGGTTGGACGCCCCCTGCTGGCCTCACTAACACCACTTCCGGCAGCAACCTAGCTTTCCCATGTGGTCTCCCATCCAGGTACTGACCGGGCGCAGCCCTGCTTAGCTTCAGTGGGCGACCATGTGAGAGTTGCAGAGAGCTAGCTGCCGGTTTAACAGGCAGAACGGTTTTGTCACAATCAACTACAGCAGTGGGCTTCAACCACCTGGCCGTGGACCGGTCTGTGGATCAATTGGTAGCGGGCCACACAAGAAATCAATAATTATTTCCATTTTATTTACTATCTGAGTCAGAACAATCTTTTATTTTGAAAAGTCTTTTATTTTAAAAAATGACCGTATTCTCTCGGTTACATCACAGTTACTTGCGTGCCCAAATTTTACCCACAGGCAGCAAAATGAGTAAGAAACTGACGGCTTTGGAAAGTGTCTTTGCTAAGGGGAAAAGGCCCAGTGAAGGAACTGCAAACTGCCAAGAAATGGATCTGCAACCTATTTGTCAACAAATCAAGTGAATCCAGCATATCTGTGCAAGAAGATCAACTGCTGGAGATCTCAAATGATGGCGGCCATTTAGGGGCTGTTCACATATTGCGGTTTTCTAGATTTTGCACAAGTCTGTTGTTTCCAATGGAGGTGTGTGGCTTGCGTGCACAAGCGGTGTGACGTGTCACATGTCACATGTCAAGAATTGACCGATGCAGAAATCAAACGATGAACATGCTCTGAAACCCAGGTCTTTGCATTGTCTTCTATCCGATCCCAACATTAGGAAAGATAACTTTATAAGAGCTTTAATTTTAACAAAATAATCTTGGAAACATTTTGTGTATCAAAAATGTATTAAATCTGTATAAAAATTTACTTGGAAGTCTACAATCCACCACACCTTTTCAAACAGTGCAATGAGGGGGTCAAAACAGCTCAAAAAATAGATTATTACTTCTAAATTATGATATTTGTTTGAGAAAACGATCATAAGCGATCATCAGAGAGCAGTAGTTAGTCCAGCACTGTGGTCAGTTGGAGAATCCTCGTCGTGTGAAAGGGGGAGGGAATGGAGATCAATGAGAGGGGACCCTTTATCTCTCACTGCTGGCCTGGCTGCAGTGGCGATGCCGAGATTCCATCAATGACAGCGGGCGCGTTGCTGCGGCAACGGTTATGAATGAGAGGAGGCTGGTAACCGTGGAGACTTGGTAGAAGAGGAATCGCCGGTTGCTATGGTGATGATGTGAATGGGGAGAGACCTGGTGGTGGTGTGATGCTAGAGAGAGACTTCCACCATCCTCATCTTCACAAATGAGCAACACGCAATCTATTCTTAGAAACAGGCTTAAAGGAACACACTGCAGGTGATTCGGGAGGCTGATAGTTATCGCCGTATCTTCCCTAGATTATTGATTATATTAAGAATCGCAAATGGATTTTTTGTGTTAATTTTCTAATATGTTGTTTAATAAGCAAAATAGGTTTTTATTCTATGATATATTCTAATAAATATTCTCAGTGTTGGGCAAGCTACTTGAAAAATGTAGTGAGCTAAGCTATTAGCTACTTTACTTAAAATGTAGCTTAACTACTCTAAAAGAGCTACCATCTATGAAATGTAGCAAGCTAAGCTAAAAGCTATTTGGCAAAAGTAGCGTAGCTACATCCAAACTATTTTTTGCAATTTTCATTTTTAAATTGAAGCAACTTAAATCCAAACCAATCATATCTTAGTGATCAATAGAACTGTCAATGAAACATATGAGGCAGGATTGTTCAGTTCAGTTATTATTATTCAATAATATGCCATACTAAACATTATATATATAGTACTAATGATACTATTAGTAACTATCCTGAATAAATAGTAATTACCATAGTTTACTTTAGCCTTTACTACAGTAAACTATAAAGTATAAATACAACAAATTAATTGGAGTAGCTCACTATTGTGCAGTTCAAAAACATTACAGTACTTACTGTAAATTACTGAAGTAATTTTTGAGCACAGTATCGTTATTGCATCTTAACATGTATTTCCAGAGGTAAGGTCACGAGGAGTCCTGTTTCAGAAATAACTCTTCTCTCTCATCATCTTTCCATCAAGCGAGTTTCTCATGTAGGTCTAATTGGTTGGCGATGTCACCGACCAGTGCAAGAGGTGGCAATAACACAGAAAAAAGTTTGTTATTGACCACTGTAAAACAGAAAGAAGAAGAAATTTTCATTCTCGCCATCATATGGATTTACGTTCATCGGCTAGACACAGGCCTCACAGCTATGTGAATGTCGGTGCCGTCACTTACACTCTATTCACACGGGGCGTCAATGTCAATGCTTCCCATTCATTTTAAGCTCTGAACAGATCCCCAATGCAGTTCGGCAAAGACTCTTCGGTGGCGTTGCTTGCTGCAGAAATTGGGAATTTCTAAACTTTTCAAGCGCCAAGAGAAGCATCAGCCAGTCACATCGCTTTATGCAAATACACCAGCTCAGAAATGTAGCTAAGATAGTAGCATCACTACTTGTAGCAACACTACTGCCCAACACTGAATATTCCATTAAATATGTGCTAATTTGCATATTTTTCTTTCACAAAAAAATTATTTGATCAAGTCAGGTTTAAAACTCTTGCTTTTTTTTTTAAACATTTTACAGTCAAAGACAATGCGATACAGGTGAATTGGGTAGGCTAAATTGTCCGTAGTGTATGAGTGTGTGTGTTTGAATGGGGTCCCAGAGATGGGTTGCGGCTGGAAGGGCATTCGCTGCGTAAATATGTGCTGGATAAGTTGGCGGTTCATTCCGCTGTGGCGACCCTGGGTTAATATAGGAACTAAGCCGGCAAGAAAATGAATTAATAAATGAATGAATAAAGAAATAGTCAAGTTATTAAATCCCATAACTTTTCTTTACTGTAGAATTTAAAGATTCTGATTAAAAAGAAGCGAATGGATCTCTCGTTTAGATTTTTCATTTGATCACATCAAATAACAGATGTGTCACTTTAAAAATGCACAGATCCATAATAAAAGCATCCGATTGCTTTCATAACTTTTTATACTTATTTAAGACGAAATGAGTTGTCTTTACAAAAAAACTCACCAAGATCGACATCTTTAGACATCTTTTCTTCTTTTTCTTTTTCTTCTTCTTCTTATTAATTATGTAAATATGTCTGTTCAAACATGCACCCAAAACCCAGACTTTCACTCCTCTTCAAATCGCGTGTACAGAATCCGTTTGGGAATCAGCATCTATTTATCACTATAGAGCATACCTGTCAACCCTACCGTTTTCCCGGGATTCCCTTGTATTTTACAGTTCTATCCTGCTATCATCCTGTAAAGGTATTTTCCCATATTTCTCCTAGATTTTCAGTCTTTTTCTGAAGGGTGGCAATAAATATTAAAGAGCCGATCCTCCCTATATGCAAAAACCATACCGCCGAACCCCAAGGGGACGCCCCTTGCTCTTAAATGTGAGTCTGTTCTATGCTTTTGTTTTGTTTAGGCATGAAAACATTTTGAAATAAATATAAAAAGGGCAGGATTTCCTTTTCATTAGAGGTACCATTGGCCCTCCTTTGCAATCTTCAAAACAGTTATATAGCGGTGCGTGACTGACAGTTGATGCGCTCTATAGTAATAAATAGACGCTGTTTCCCAAACGCATTCTGTACACGTGATTTGAAGTGGAGCAAAAGTGTGGGTTTTTGGTCCATGTTTGAACTTAAATATACACATAATTAATGATAATAACACCTAAAGATGATGATTTTGGTGTTTTTTTTTCCCAAACACAACATATCCCTTGTTATGGATATGGTTGTCAGGTATGCTATAGGGAGTGCGTGAAGAAGGAAAGGAGTGATATTCTTGTGCCAGCAGAAAAGGTAGAAAAAGAGAAACCCCCTTTGTCAGTGTGTGTGTGTGTGTGTGTGTGTGTGTGTGTGTGTGTGTGTGTGTGCGCTCTGATTGATTGTCAGGTTTTCCCCAGCAGACGGAGGCCTTGTCGCTCCTGTGAATCCCTCTCTCCCTTCCTCCATCTCACCCTGTCATCGTCCTTTCCCTGGGGCCGAGGGGCTTTCTCTTTCCTTTTACCTCTGTCTCTGTTGCTCTGTCATTCTCAGGGCTAACTGTGTGTGTTTCAACCTTTTCTCTCCAGAGTATCCCAAATCACGCTTTATTCCCTTCACAAGACTGTCCCAATGGTGCAGAGAGAGAGAGAGAGAGAGAGAGAGAGAGAGATGGCTGTGACTCCCTCATAAAACACTGTGATTTTTTTTTTAGTCCTGAAAGGAATGAATCTGAATCACAGTTGGCATTGTATTTAATGTTGGGCACACTACAAATTAAGTAGTAAAACTCCAGATAAACAAATATTGCTCTAATAATAATATTAAGAAGTTCTTTCCTGTTTTACCTGAGTCAAAATTGAATGTACTGTATTTAAAGGAATAGTTCACCCATAGACTGTAAAATATATGGACCTAGTATCTGTGACAGCACATTTTTGAAGAACGCAAAAGAGGCTACAAGTAGGCGTGGCTAACCATCACCATTTTGTTTGCACGTCATTGCACTGACCGGGGGATACCAAACAAGGGCGAAGAGGCAGAGGGTGAGTGGCGCTACAGACGCCTGCAAGCATTTTGCTTAGACAGGCTTTTCTTTAGGAGAAACGCTTAATACTTCATTACCTGCGGCTAGTTTGTGTTCTGGCCACTTGGTTGTACACTATATCAATAAAGTGTTGGGTCTTTTATAAACACTGTTGTAATAGATTGAGCCGCTGAACATTGTTTTTAAGACGTTTTTCTAAAGGAGGAAAATGCAATTTACTTCCAAACACTTAAAATACAGTCTGTGCTAGTAAAGGTAATGGCAATTGATGAAATCTAGACATAAAAGCACCGGGATGCACCGGGACGCTTTTCGTTTTTCGTTTATCGTCAGGATTTTACGAGACGTTTCTCCGGATTCAAACCCAAGCGAGTAACTGGCGTCGAGCAGAATATTATGCAAAATCACTCCTTGACATTAGATGGCGCTACACAACTTTAAGCTTCTGACAACCGCTTGTAACACAGAAGAAGAAGACAGAAAGTTTGACACACTTGGGATGCGTCCGAAATCACCTACTACTCAGTAGTAGTACTCAGGCCGTTCTATACTGTATAAATGTAAGAAGTATGAATGGAAATTAGAAGTACTACATCCCGCCATTTTGTCATGGTCATATGACCTACCTGTGTCAGTTGCGTTGCTTCACTCCATTTCACAAAGTCTCACACAGGACTGTATAGTATCGAAGTGCGCAGTTTTGGAGGCAGCCTTGTGGGTAAAGTTACTGGCGATGCGAACACGTATGGATGGTTCAAGTAGCAGTTCCAGCTCTAGCGATGAAGAAATGATTATTGTTTACCAGTGCAATAAGCAGCTCCACGTTCACATCACCTCTGGGCATCTTTTTTTTAATGTGCGCTCACGTTTACAGTTTAGCGCTTGAGCACTTCTAAGTGCTGTTTAATGTAACTTCAGCAACAAAAGTGGCAATCTGATTGGTGGAGAAGGTTTTGACGTGGCACGTCAAAAAAAAAAAAAAACAAAAACAAAAAAAAACAAGCATGAGGTGTTTCTTTAAAAATCACGCTTTTAAGCCTGTCGTTTTGCACGCGGGTGTACATATTGCCGCCCTTTATTTAGTTACAAGGCATTAAACGTTGATGGAAAACACGAGCAAGAAGCGTCCAAGTCTGAACGGGCCTTTACACTGTATGACAACGTTTAAGATGACTGATCTATAGTCATAGACTCGCTCAGACATGACCATTTGAATCAGTGAGTCATTAATTGGAGACTTCTGACCTGATCATTTAAATCATTTGAATCAGAGAGTTTAATCAATGAGTTTTCCATATGATTCTTTAATTCAATTCAATTCAGCTTTATTTGTATAGCGCTTTTACAATGTAGATTGTGTCAAAGCAGCTTCACATAATGGTCATAGTAACTGGAACAGTGTAGTTCAGTCTTTTAGTGTTTAAGTTCAGTTCAGTTCAGTTTAGCTCAGTTCAGTGTGATTTAATCATTACTGAGAGTTCAAACACTGAAGAGCAAATTCATCGATGCGTAGCTCTACCAATCCTGAACCATGCGAGCCAGTGGCGACAGCGGAGAGGAAAAAAAACTTCACCAGATGGGAGTGAAGAAAAAAATATATATATTTACCAAATATATCAGTTTCATTTATTAAACAGGTCAATTTCAGCATTGGCTAATGTTAGCAAAGTGTTCAAAATAGCATCTACTGTCCAATGAAAATCACTTTCTATTAGAATCACAACAGAGAGCTCCTGTCAGCCAAATAGAAATGAACAGGCTTGCTCTTTTTATTTCCATCCAGATGCCAAAGCTACAGCCGTTCTTTTCAAACTTTAGCACATACACTCTCACTCTCCATCTGTCTCACACACACTCGCGCGCGTCAGTCCACTCTTCCATCAAATTTACCGCAGGCCTTTTAGCGTGTAGTAGGATATCAGCTCAGTCAGCGGTGCTCTGTTATCCTGACTGCACTTACTGTACATAAAGTGTTCTTCACCGCCTGACCTGGAGGCAGTTTATTCCTTCCCGCATCTAAGTTTCCACTGTTCCACAAAATAAAGTGTAAAACGATCTTATATCAGCAGCGAAAGCACTTTAGGCCTGATCGCAGATCAGTTCTTCAAGCGTCAAATGTAGATTTACATCTGTCTCAGGCTTATTGATTACTCAGGATGGGTCATAAATAGGTGTTATTTGTTACGTGAGACTGTAAATGAATTACTGAGCCTTTCGTTCAAATTTCTCAGTCGGGCTTGGCCAAAGATGGCATCTGCGATCTGGTTTTCCAGTTTGGTTGTGAATATTTGAGACAGGCTTATTATAGGAGGATGGCGCCATCTAATTCTCTGTTCTCAATGCATTAATGCTCTACAGTATGTGACATCACAAAGTAAACTAACGTGATTCTGATCATTGATTCAGTTAGTCACAAATGTTTTTGCCGACTGAAATGGCCTAACAGGAAGAGCTGAAAAAGCAGAATGAGTCAGGAGATGAGTTTGCTGCATTTAGTCCGCTCTCGCTCAAGTCCATCCATTCTTTCGCTGTTCTTTTAGCTTACGTAGGTGTTTGCTGCATGTGATGGCAGAGCAGTTAAAGGCCTATTGACTGAGCTGGTGGCTGGAGCGCTATATCATAACCGCTAATGAATGAGCTCTTAGCAGCATTGGCATCGCTACATGTGCAGGCAGCAGTAGATGGGAGCCAAAAAGTGATGGAAACAGAGCAGGAGAAAAGAGCTGCCCACTAAATTACACAGCTTTAACTCAGATTTACTGTTTAGATTTAATTGTTATGTTTTTTTTTAACATTTTATATGCACAGAGTATGCTATTTATTATAGACAGACAGACAGACAGACAGACGATAGATAGACAGACAGACAGACAGACAGACAGACAGACGATAGACAGACAGACAGACAGACAGACAGACGATAGACAGACAGACAGACAGACAGACAGACAGACAGACAGATAGATAGATAGATAGATAGATAGATAGATAGATAGATAGATAGATAGATAGATAGATAGATAGATAGATAGATAGATAGATAGATAGATAGATAGATAGATAGATAGATAGATAGATAGATAGATAGATAGATAGATAGATAGATAGATAGATAGATAGATAGATAGATGGATGGATGGATGTAAACTTAGCTAATTAATGCATCAGCTTTAGTTAGCCTTGGATGAACAACCACTCATGCACACACATTCACTCACATTTAAAGATCAGACAATTTGAACAGTGTGTGATGCGAGAACCCAGCAGTGTGTGATCAATTATTTACCTTCAACTGACCTCTTCTCCTGATAGTGTGTTTCTTTGACACATGACATGTTTTCTCATTTTTCCTCAAAAATGAATGATGCATGATTGCAAAAATAACTATTTCCTGGCTTGTTCTTCTGTCCTCCAGTATCCTGTCCTCCGTGGGGTCAGAATTAGACCTGCGGACGCTGCGAGCAGTCAGAGTGTTACGGCCGCTAAAACTGGTGTCAGGAATTCCTAGTAAGTTTTCCATCTGTGTCAGTTTTTTTCTGTCTTTTTTCCCCCAACATGCATTAATACCATTACTCTCCAGGCCTGCAGGTGGTGCTGAAGTCCATCATGAAGGCCATGATTCCACTGCTGCAAATTGGTGTGCTTTTATTCGTGGCCATTCTTATGTTTGCCATTATTGGCCTGGAGTTCTACATGGGCAAATTCCACACCACCTGCTTCAACACCATCACTGGTGAGCTTTTCTCAAAGAGAGAAGACAAAAAAAACATGTTGTAGTAGTTTTACCTAACCATGAAACTTTATGTTGACCAGGTGAGATGTATGATGAACGGCCATGTGGAGCTCGGACATGTGATGCAAACAATACGCAATGCCAGGGCTACTGGCTTGGGCCCAACTATGGGATCACACAGTTCGACAATGTACTTTTTGCTGTGCTCACTGTATTCCAGTGCATCACAATGGAGGGCTGGACTGATATGCTTTATTATGTAAGACTTAAAGGCAATAGTTTAACACATATTCATCTTTTTAGGTTTAAGGTAATAATGTTTGGTAAATGTGTGCGTATCACAGAGCAATGATGCCTTAGGGAGTGCCTGGAACTGGATGTACTATGTTCCGCTCATCATTATTGGATCCTTCTTCATGCTTAATCTGGTGTTGGGTGTTCTCTCAGGGTAAGATCTATCTGTTTATCTGTTTCCAGCTGCCAACAAATAAATATTAATAATTATACAAATGAAAGGAAAAAAATATTATACACTCAGTGGCCACTTTATTAGGTACACCTTACTAGTACTAGGTTGGACCTCTTTTGCCTTCAGAACTGCCTTAATTCTTCATGGCATAGATTCTACAAGGTACTGGAAATATTCAAAGATGAAGCTATCTTCCATATTGACATGATAGCATAACGCAGTTGCTGCAGATTTGTCGGCTGCACATACATGATGGGAATCTTGATGGGAAAGTGTTCCACCACATCCCAAAGGTGATCTATTGGATTAAGATATGGTGACTTTGGAGGCCATTTAAGTACAGTGAACTCATAATCATGTTCATGAAACCAGTCTGAGATGATTCACGCTTTATGACATGGCGCGTTGTTCTGCTGGAAGTAACCATCAGAAGATGCGTACACTGGGGTCATAAAGGAATGGACATGGTCAGGAACAACACTCTGGTAGGCTGTGGCATTGACACAAGGCTCAATTGGTACTATTGGGCTCAAAGTGTGCCAAGAAAATATCCCCCACACCATTACATCACCAGCCTGAACTGTTGATACAAGGCAGAATGGATCTAGACTCTCATGTTGGTGATGGCAAATTCTGATCCTACCATACGAATGTTGCAGGAGAAATCGAGAATCATCAGACCAGGCAACGTTTTTCCAGTCTTCTATTTTGGTGAGCCTGTGCGATTTGTAGCCTCAGTTTTTTGTTCTTAACTGACTGGACTGGCACCCGGTTTGGTCCTCTGCTGCTGTAGCCCATCTACCTCAAGGTTGCACATGTTGTGCGTTCAGAGATGCTCATCTGCATACCTTGGCTGTAACAAGTGGTTGTTTGACTTACTGCTTTTCTATCAGCTAAAGCCTGGCCATTCTCTTTTGACCTCTGGCATCATCAAGGCATTTGTGCACACAGAACTGCTGCTCTTTGCATATTTTCTCTTTTTCAGGCCATTCTCTGCAAACCTTAGAGATGGTTGTGCATGAAAATCCCAGTAGATTAGCAGTTTCTGAAATACTCAGATAAGACCGTCTGGTACCAACAACCATACCTCTTTCAAAGTCACTTAAATCACCTTTTTTCCCTATTCTGATGCTCAGTTTGAACTGCAACAAATCGTCTTGATCATGTCTACATGCCTAAATGCAATGAGTTGCAGTCTTGTGAGTGGCTGATTAGAATTTTTTGTTAACAAGCAGTTGGATAGGTGTACCTAATAAAGTGGCCGGTTAGTGTATATATTGTCTGCATAACTAGTATTATTCTAGTTCCCTTTCTATATCTGCATATCCTTCAATTCTATTATGTTTTTCTTCTGTCTGTTGTTCTATCGATCCATCCATACACACACCATCTTAACAAAGTGCTAACTAGCAGCTGTCTGTTTCTCTCAGTGAGTTTGCCAAAGAAAGAGAGCGTGTAGAGAACAGGAGTGAGTTCCTCAAGCTCAAACGGCAGCAGCAGATCGAGAGAGAGCTCAACGGTTACCTGGAGTGGATCTGCAAAGCAGGTCTGTGCTTTAAACTAATATGGGACGGACATAAATACATAACCTGAAGTATGTGCAGAATCCAACTCTGTTTCTTTTTCCAGAAGAGGTCATACTCGCAGAGGATGACAATGACACCGGTGAGAATATTAATGTTTTTTGCATGCTAAATAAAGCCACCAAATTGAAACATATTACGTCTGAAATGCAGTAAATGCTAAATTTGCTTTGTGCACAGGATCTCGACGAAGACCCACATTAAAGAAAAATAAAGCTGACCTGTTAAATCCACAAGAGGGAGTGGACCACATGGGAGATTCAGTTGGTGGGAATTACTTAATATGTTTCTCTGTTTTTGAAACGCATATTAATAGCTTATATACAGCTGAAGTCAGAATTATTAGCCCTCCTGAATTGTTAGCCATTTCTATCCCCAATTTCTGTCTAATGGAAAGATTTTTCACATAATAGTTTTAATGTCTTATTTCTAATAACTCATTTTTTTTTTATCTTTTCTACAACGAAAGTACATATTATTTTACTTGATATTTTTAGAGAGACTAGTATTCAGCTTAAAGTGACATTTAAAGGCTTAACTAGCTTAATAAGGCACACTGTAAAACTATTTAAGTCAGTACAACAACAAAAAACATAATCCGTATTTCCTTTCGCTTTTTTTTGTTCACTCAACTTTTGAAAACATCAGCTGCACTGACCTAAAATTATTTGTCTGAATAATTTTCAGACAAATTATTCTGAAATCTTACACTGAAATCTTCTGACACTGCCAGAACTTCATTGGAGGAAAACTGATCGAAACGGGCATTAAGCAGCTGTCTGTGAACATGTCAAACCAACGATCAACGAGCACAGATTTTAGCCTAGGATTTCAGGAATCTTTTAAGATTTCCCAAATTTGTCTCGAATGACAAAATCATGGTTGAAATCTCACAGCGTGAGCAGGGTTTTAGGTTAATTGGGTAAGTCATTGACAATCGAGAAAAAAAGTAGCTTAAGGCAGCTAATATTATTGACTTTAAAATGGTTTTAAAAAAATAAAAAACTGCTTTTGTTGTATCCGAAATAAAACAATTAAGACTTTCTTCAGAAGAAAAAATATTATCAGACATACTGTAAAAACTTCCTTGCTCTGTTAAACATAATTTAGGAAATATTTGAAAAAGAAAATACACTTCACAGGAGGGCTAATCATTGTGACTTCAGCTGTATATATAATATCATATAGTGTTAATGCTAGGGTAGGAGATTTGAATGGTGCCTCACAATGTTATGCTATTTATTCTCAGGCTCACCTTTTGCTCGTGGAAGCATGAGCGGGAAGGGTGATGAAACCCCATTTAGCAAGAAAGAGCGACGTCTTCGCTTCCTTATTCGAAAGATGGTAAAGACTCAGGCGTTTTACTGGACCGTCATTAGCCTGGTTGCACTCAACACACTGTGTGTGGCTGTAGTACACTACGATCAGCCTGAGCTACTGTCAGACTTCCTCTGTAAGTTCTGATTCTTACTGAGTTGTTTGTTTTTACTTGCATGTTCAAAAATGTCATACAGATGGAATCAGCATAAAACACATGAAACACTGCTGTTCTGATGAAATGTGTCAGTGTCAGGACTCGCAGGGGTCATAATATCTACATCAGAAGTCAACTGTAGAACTTAAGACCATGGTTGCAAATTAATAGTATTTTGTGGAAAAATTTACACCAGCAAGAACAAGATTAAGGAAAATTTGAAGAAAATGTTTCAATAATTATCTTATCTTTGGAAAGAGGCTTCATCTTCTTCTTCTGAAACAATTTTTAAAGTCTATTTCCTTCTAAGCCTTTTAAGCTATATCCTTCAAACTTTCATCATAGCTTCATACTGGTCTGATTTGGGTTGCTTTTAACTTTTCCAACTGATCTAACTTTCAGATTTCTGATAAACGACCCGGAAAATTCCTGTTGACTCATCTCATTGGACCACACTTGGGTCAAACTTTGTACAGACTTAATAATGGCCTCATTTAACTGAGTCTAGCCAGCATCCAACCACTGATGATTTTTAGACTTACTAGCCACTCCCTAGCAATCAATTTTAGCACCCTAGCAACTGTCCCATAGACTTCCATTGTAAAAGACTGTCATTGACTCAACATTGGATCCGCGTTTGTGAGCTCATAACTCTGCATCAGACTGTCCCACAGACTAAAGTCTGGCCTCATTCAACACAGTCTAGTGACTAGCCAATCACTGACGACCTTTAAATTTACTAGCCACACCTTCGCAACCAATCTCAGCATCCTAGCAACTGTCCCATAGACTGTGACTAGCTGTTTTAACACATGCTAATAGTTTTAACATCCTAGCATACTAACACCATGCTAATTCATACTTGAAACAAGCTGATTCATGCTAAAATTATGTTAAAAACATGCTGAAATCATGTTAGTTACATGCTACTAGAAATATGCTAACAACATGCTAATTCATGCTAGAATCATGCTAACAACATGCTATTTAATGCTAGAAACAGGATAACAACATGCTAAATCATGTTAGAAACATGCTAATAAAATGGTATTTCATTCTAAAATCATGCTTACAACATGCTATTTCATGCTAGAAGCATATTAACAACATGGTAATTCATGTTAGTATCATGCTAATGACATGTTAATTTGTACTAGAATCATGTTAACAAAATGGTAGTTCATATTGGAATCTTGCTAATAACATGCAAATTTGTACTAGAATCATGCAAACAACATGCCAATTCATACTGGAATCATGCTAACAACATGCTAATTCATGCTAGAATCATGCTAATGTATGATAGAAACATGCTAACAAAATGCAAATTCATATTGGAATCATGTTAACAACATGGTAATTAATGCTGGAATCATGCTAGAATCTTTTTAGTTTGTGCTAGAATCATGCTAACAACATGCTAATTCATGCTATAATCATGCTAGTATATGCTTTTACCAACCACAGACCACAGGGATCAACTTTAAATCTTTTTACTGGCTTGCTTCTGTCTTTAAAGTGGTTTTATCGTTGACTGTAGGGATCTAAAACATTTTTTGGCCAACTTGATACTTTTTCAAACTAAATAAACTACTTCCAAAAGACAATAGGCATCTAGAAAGCTTTCCTCTACTGTAGTTACATTGCATTATGTACTGAGACCGATGGAAAATTAGAAGTTGCTTCAAAAAGTTTATTTCCTGGCCATATCAACCTAGAAAATAGCCACTTTTCATTTTTCGTGAGTCTTAGTACACAATGTACTTACAGAAGGATCAAGCTTTAAATGAGACAATTATCTTTTTGTGTGTGTGTGAGATGCTAATGGTCTAATCCGATTCAATAATCTAAATTATCTGAAATGCTCCCGCCAGACTCTGGTTGAATGGAATCAAAAACTGTTTAACTTTTAGAGGATTTAAAGTGAGCCTATTTCCAAAAAAGTTGAGTGTGTCTTTAACCTTTTATTTACTGTTTCATATTATATTATTTAATCATTTACATTTATTTATCGCTATGAATATTAACTCCAGACATGGCTTGTCACTAAATTATAAAAGATTCTTGCCATCAGTAAACACACTCCTTCCTTCTGTTTCTCCCTCTTTTTTGTCCTATTTCTCTCGCTCTGTCTCCAGATTATGCTGAGTTCATTTTCCTAGGCCTCTTTATGTCAGAGATGCTGATTAAGATGTACGGACTGGGGACGCGCCCTTATTTCCACTCCTCATTCAACTGTTTCGATTGTGCCGTGAGTGTCCTTCTCTCTTGGCCCATTTAAAGTCTCACTTTCTCTCCCTACTGCTTTTCTCTTTCCTCTCTGCCTCTGTTTTTAACCTCCGCAAGCCGCTGACCTACATTAGATGCAGACTTAAGCCCTTGTTAGTCGCTCCTCAGAGTGTGTTCCTTATTTGTTTTGGGATTCGACTGTGTGCGTGTTTCAGGTCATCGTTGGCAGTATATTCGAGGTGGTTTGGGCCATGGTGAAACCCGGGACGTCCTTTGGAATCAGCGTGTTACGAGCTCTAAGACTGCTTAGGATCTTCAAAGTCACCAAGTGCGTAGTTGTACATCGTCCCTCACAAAGTTTTTTTTTTTTTTTGTGTTGTTGCACTCCTGAGAGTTGCATGATTACACTGTTGATTTTTCAGTTAAGTTCATGCAAGACTGTTTTCTCAGCCTCAGATCACTCCAAGGCGTTTAATAACAGATTATACACAATGGTCACTCTGCTCTTTTCCATATTATAAAGTCAACTGGGATTTTTAATTAAATTCTAAATATGATAAATCATGATAGCACCAAAGCACTAGTCCAAATGCTGTGTCATTTAAAGCAGTACGTAGAGCCATATGAAATCTATTGTATTTATTCACATATAAATATACAGTAAAGGCTGAAATCAAGCAGCAAGGGTATGAATAATTTCAGACTTTTTTATATTTCTATAATATGCATTTCTAATATATATAAAGTCAGCATTAGTAGCCCCCTCAATTATTAGCCCCCCTGATTATTATTTTTTTCCTATTTCTGTTAATGGAAAGACAAATTTTTTCAGCACATTTCTAAACATAATAGTTTTAATAATCATTTTCTAGTAACCAATTTCTAATTTTTCTTTTATCTTTGCCATGATGACAATAAATAATATTTGACTAGATACTTTTAAGACACTTCTATACAGCTTAAAGTGACATTTGAAGGCTTAACTAGGTTAATTAGGTTAACTAGGCAGGTTAGGGTAATTAGACAAGTTATTCTATAATGATGGTTTGTTCTGTAGACAATCGAAAAAATATAGCTGTAAGGCCTAATAATTTTGACCCTAAAATATTTTAAAAAAAATTCAAACTGCTTTTAATGTCACCAAAATAAAACAAATAACACTTTTTCCAGAAAAAAAATATTATCAGACATACTGTGAAAATTTCCTTGCTCTGTTAAACAGTTAAATATAATTAGGGAAATATTAAAATACAATAATAATAATTCAATGGGGGGCTAGTAATTCGGACTTCAACTGAACATATGCGCAAATCACACGAGTAGCAGTGCAATGTAGCTGTATATCAGCACTGGTGGGAGGCGTATGCCACCAGTGACGATATACAGCCACATTGCACTGCTACGAGTGTGATATTGTGTTTATACAACAGTTCGATGGCGTAAGCGTGTATATGACAAAGAAAATCAAACACGGAGAGTCTAAAAATCTTTTTGTAAGAGGGACTACTTTCTTCCATCATTTATTCACATCTGCAGCTGACATCAGAACGATAGGAACCGTTGCTACTTCACCAAGGTCACTTTAGAGCTAGTATTTGAATGATTCTCTTGTCTAATGTCTAAAGTGATGACAAAACAGGTGATTTTGCTCATATTTTAAGATTATAAGGCTGAACCTGATATGAAATGCCACTCATCTACAGAGATTTCTCCTTACAGTATTACAGTACACTCCTTACTTAAAAAAGCAGCGCATTCACTACCAGACTGCTGTTGTGTTTGTAATAAGGAAAAACGGCAAACACTTCTTCTTTTTTTCTGCCAACACAACACACATTCCTTATATGCGAGTCCCATCTCACACTCAATACACTACAATGGAATATCACTTACCAGTATATTAATGACTTGATCAGCTGTAGTTTAAAATTACGCTGTATTTTTCCTTCTCCAAGGGCTTATTATGCAGTCCTGTCGCCATCTTGTGGATAGACAACGTCAACCATCTTTGGTCTGCTCAGTCTGGCAAGCTAATGGCCGCCGACGCGCTGTCTCTCAGAAATTTTAAAAATGTAAAAAATAGGCACTATCCTTATAGAAAAACTGCATAGTTATTATCTAAACAACCTCATTCTTGACTAAGAAAGCCTCAAAAGTACATTATATCGTTCAACAGCAGGAATATTTGTCAAACTAGATTGTCCTCTGCTTGTTGCTGTATGTGGGCAAAGTAAAACACGAGTGAAGGGTGAAGAGGCTGGACGAGTGCTGTTACTGGCAGAATATTGCAAGGCTATAAGCCAATCATATATATATATATATATATATATATATATATATATATATATATATATATATATATATATATATAAGTAAAAATATTATTTTTTTAATTATTTAAAGCAAATTGGATATAAAAATAAATGTGTGTAAATAATTGTGTATTTTATGTATTTTTTTATCTATATACATATATTTAATACGTATACACATCTTTTCTTTTTTTCATTTGAATTGGTTTAACATTTTTATCAAAAAGAGAGCCCGATCAATAACTTTATACAAATAAACATTTTAAAGTAAAATGGCTCAATATTTAGCATTGTTGTGTTTTTAATACTAGATTTCGCTTTCCCTCTTTTCCAGATACTGGGCATCGTTGCGCAATTTAGTAGTGTCTCTTCTGAACTCAATGAAGTCCATTATCAGTTTACTGTTCCTTCTCTTCCTATTCATCGTGGTCTTCGCTCTTCTTGGCATGCAGCTCTTTGGTGGACAGTCAGTATAGATCAAAACCTTTTATCAGCTTCTCTTTAATAGAAAGAAAAATCAAGTTATGTTTACTTGATGTTCTCTCTGTTGTCTCCAGGTTTAATTTTGAACTGGGCACTCCTCCTACAAACTTTGATACTTTCCCCGCTGCCATTATGACAGTGTTTCAGGTAGGTTCCGTCTGTTGGCTGACAGGCTTCAGAAAATACTTTATTTCTGTGTACAGTTATGTTTTAAATGAGCTTGTTTTTCAGATTCTAACAGGAGAGGATTGGAATGTGGTGATGTATGACGGCATCAAGTCTCAGGGTGGTGTGGACAAAGGAATGATCTTCTCCGTATTTTTCATTGTGCTCACACTTTTTGGCAACTGTATCCTTACAAAAGTACAAAAACATTTGTCTTTTTACTGTATTTTTCACATTCTACAGGTCAACAAAGAAACAAAGAGTAGAGAAATGCTGGTACATTGTTTTTAACAAATATACAAATTATATTTTTTTAGTTTAACTCTTTCATTGATGCATATTAGTTAGAGAGTTACAGTATTAAAGGTGCAGTATGTAAGTTTGACTCCCACTGGCTAAGATAGGTATTACATTCCTGGATCAAAACAAATGCAAGCGCAGGATGCCAGATTGAGGACCAAAAGTCTGACGATCGATATAAATCATGTTCAATATAAAAGCAACGGCACACGATAGAAGGAATATATTTCATATTAAAGGAGTTTTTGTTCTAACCAACACCTCAAATTGATATATTAGCAACGCCTTCTATTTCTTGCAGCTGAACAACAGAAAACTGACAATGATTACCTCAAGTACACTTCATATGCTTTATTCACTGTTAAATGCTAACAATGTGTGTTTGAATATCATTTTACATGACATTTATTGGCATACTACCCAAAGCAGCAGCAGATAGTTCACCTTAGATCTTTAAAAAAAAAAAAAAAACGTTTGAAATTGAACTTTAGACTTAAAACCAACACATATCAGTGATTCAGCTTGTACATGTAATAATGTTAAAAGGTTTAATATGTATTAATAAGATTATGAACCTTACCATTTCATGAGTGAGTGCATATTCTGTGCTTCCGAATGGCTGTATTTAAATGTCCTGTATTTAAATAATAATCTTATGTGGAACTCTGAATCTACGTCTCATTTCAAAGTTTGCTACTGTTCACTGGAGGTCGCATTTTCGATCATAAGCTCTTACTTTGAGATTATTTTTTAATGAATAACTGAAATACTTAGTTTTCCATCAAGGCAACTCAGGGTGCTGAAATATAATTGGCTAAACTGGCATTGGGCGGGTTAAAAGAACCAAAACAAAAACAGCATTCCAGCATGTGTACCGCACATTTTCAAAGCAGAATATCTGGCTTCAGCATTGTTTTTCAGATAAACATGAATGTTCACTTAGCTTGTTTTTTTAAATATCTGCAAACATATTATGGTGTTTTTATGCTTTAGAAAAGTCAAAAACTTACATACAGCACCTTTAAACTCAAAGAATCACAAGACATCAACTGTTTCAATCAGCAGGAAACAAAACACAAATTTAAAAAATATATAATAATAATAAGATAAATAAAATAACATGATAGATCAAAGTATACAAATTAGGCCGTAAAGCAATACAGAAAATATATAAATACAAATATGTAAAAGTACAGCTGTAAAAATAAAGTAATAATTAAAAAAATAGGAAGAAGAAAAGAAGAAAGAAAAATATATTTCAACATATTTTCTCTGTGCTCTCCATTTAGAACTAGACTAGAGGCAGGGAAATTAGGTCCGCTATAGTTAAATAATATGTTTTTAGAAAAATAATCTATTTATTGATCAAACTGACTGCAACAAATTGTATAATGACAGAAAAACCATCGGTTCTATACTAAGTAATAATAAGCGTCACAATTTTTTTCTGAAAAAAAAAACAAAACAAAACAAAAATGTTTCTTGAGCATAAAATCAGCATATTAAAATGATATCTAAATGATCATATGAGATTGAAGATTAATGGCTGCTGACAACTTAACATTTCCAAAACTGGAATAAATTCCAATTTTGGTTATGCTTTATTTTAAGGTACTATTCTCACTATTCATGAAAAATTAACTACTGTATGACTTTTGCCTCATTAAAATTCTAATCTGCAGATTATTATTATTATTAGTTATTAAGGGTATTAATTATTATTAATAGTTATTAAGGTATTAGGTAGGATAAGGGATGCAGAAAAATATGCAGAATTTGTTCTTTTTTAGGTATTAATAAACAGCCGATATCTTGATAGTATGCAGGTAATCAGCCATTATATGAAGAGTTTAAATGCAAAAACCTCTAAATGCTGTCTGCAATTTTCCTCTAAAATTAGCATTTCTATCAGGCTCCTGTGTGTATGTTGAGTAAAATCTTTTTTTATGGCAAGGAAAAAGTTCTTTTCCAGGTCTTTAAAGTGTTATGTTGAAATATCTTTACATTAGGGGTGAGAAATCTCTGACCTAGAGGGCTGGTGTCCCTGCAGGGTTTCGCTCCAACTTGCCTCAACACACCTGTCTGGGTGTTTCAAGTATACCTAGTATGACTTTAATTAGCTTGTTTGGGTGTTTTGATTAGGGTTGGAGCTAAAAATCTGCAGAACACCGGCCCACCAGGATCAAGTTTGATGACCCCTGCTTTACATGATCTAAAGTCTAAAATGTTATTTATAATGGTCCTAAAAGGATCTTTAAAAGTCTTAAATTTAATTTGAAGAAACCTGCAGAAACCCTGTTACTTCAAATTGTAATAATATTGCACAATATTATTCAAATATATAGTACATATACGCGGTCCACCTAACAATATAATAAATTCTCATTTGCATTTTGTATGTTCATAGTGAATTCAAACCAACAGTGCCACATGCTACCTTCAAACACATACATACAGCACTGCCTATGACCACAAAGTCTAAGATGCACATTACAAAACCCAAACCCTGCTTTTCTATGACTATTTCTTAACTCCATCCTCTCAGACACACTACTGAATGTATTCTTGGCTATCGCTGTGGACAACCTGGCCAACGCTCAGGAACTAACTAAGGTTAAATGCAGTTTCTGTATTTCAGATTCACCGTTCTTGTAAATGTCTTTTTGAAAGCATTTAGCATTAGCATTTAGCCAAGCAATGATTATAAGCTGTTGCTAATGTATATTGTGTTATATTCTAGGATGAGCAAGAGGAAGAAGAGGCCACAACACAAAAGATGGCTCTTCAGAAAGCGAAAGAAGTGGCAGAAGTGAGCCCGCTGTCTGCTGCAAACCTCTCGATCGCTGCGTGAGTTACTCTACATGCTAACAATCAATATCCACACACACAACTGTCTAAATAGAGACTTTATACTTTTTTAAAGGGGAGTTGCTTAAGTAATCAAGAGTCAAGTATATCCAGTATGTCATGGGTCACATAATTCAAGGGATTTTTGTGAGAATTTTTTTGCCCAAATGTAATTGCCAGCTCAGAAGTACACAAATCAGTACCCAGTTTTTCATAAATATTCATGATTAAAGAGTGAAGTTTTTACAAGGCACCTCTGGCACTCAGGGGCATGTGCATAGCATAAATAAGCATATATATGCAAATTAGATTTAATACACTCATGAATGTCAGAAACAGACATACTTACCCAGTTATTTACTGTAAGAGGCCATGTCTTATGTCACATGAATTTGAGCTTGTACCGTAGCCTGAGTTTAGCTTAGCCTGTCAGCTTAACTTTATCATCTTCTTTGAGCAAATCCACTCTAATTCACTTTCCAGCAGACTTGCTTAAAGCTGTCTGATCATACAGCATGTAATTCTTTCATGTTATTACAGTTCAACGTGAAAATAGTGACTTGATTGACTATATGTTATGTTGTTTTAAACCCATGTGGATTTATTTCCATGCATAGAGATACTTTAAAGAAAGCCTTGAAAGTTCATATGACTGTATAAGAAAGTGTTTCTCAGCCATGTTACTGGAGGACCACCAACAACGCATGAGTTGGATGTCTCCTTTGTATGTCACGCCCATTACAAGTCTCACAGTCTCTGCTATTGAGCTGATGATCTGAATCAGGTGTGTTTGGTAAAAGAGACATGGAAAATGTGCAGAGCTGGTGGTCCTCTATGAATGTGGTTGAGAAACACTGGTATAGGCCATACCTCTGAATGCAATAAGGGACAGTTCACCCAAAAAAGAAAAATCTGCCATCATTTACTCATCCTGTTCCAAAGCAGTTAGTTTTTTTTTTCCTGTTGAACACAATAGAAGAAATATAATGTTGGAAACCTGTAACCATTAACTTCCCAAACAAACACAATGGAAGCCAATGGTTACAGGTTTACAAACTTTCAAAGTATCTCCTTTTGTGTTCAACAGAATAAGAAAAAACATTTTTGGAACGATTTGAAATGAGTAAAAGGTGAGTAAATAATGACAAATTTAAAATGTTTGCGTGAACTGTCCCTTTAAATTTACAGTCGAGTAACAGATGCTTGTGTGATATCAGTATTTGTTGTGAGTTTTTGTGTTTGAATCCCCTTTTTAATTTTTCATTCAGTTTCGAACAGAGGTCACTACGTTTTTATTTTGTTGTGAGTGTGTGCGTTTATATTATAATTAACACTTGCACTATGACCTAACCAAGCATAATGCAGTGAGTTTGCAGTAATATAACCTGAACATATTTAATGCAGCATATCAGCAACACATTTGATGTTGAATTCCTCCATTATGCTATTTTTAGGGTCTTTTACTCACATTTTCTTGCAATAAATATTGCAGCATCAGCTCTTTTCTGACTGTGTCTGAAAAAGTTAATTCAAGGATTAAGTCTTTCTAAGCCCCTCCCTTCTGAGGACCTCTTTTACTCTGATTGGTCAGATCTTGCCCAGTTTGTGATTGGTCAACTACTTGCAGATGTTTTTAACCAAAAGCCCTAAAAGTTATGTGAACATGTAACAATGGTATCAGTTCCACCAAATCGGTCACAGAAAACAGCAACATGCCATTGCAATGTTGGCAATGCAAACCAATGCAAACATAACTTTTCCAGGACTCATCTACAAATAATTTTTACAAAAGTGCAAATATGGTGAAGCAGTGGCACAGTAGGTAGTGCTGCCGCCTCACAGCAAGAAGGTCGCTGGGTCGCTGGTTCGAGCCTCGGCTCAGTTGGCGTTTCTGTGTGGAGTTTGCATGTTCTCCCTGCGTTCGCGTGGGTTTCCTCCGGGTGCTCCGATTTCCCCCACAGTCGAAAGACATGCAGTACAGGTGAATTGGGTAGGCTAAATTGTCCGTAGTGTATGAGTGTGTGTGTAAATGTGTGTGTGTGGATGTTTCCCAGAGATGGGTTGCGGCTGGAAGGGCATCAGCTGCGTAAAACTTGCTGGATAAGTTGGCAGTTCACTCCGCTGTGGCGACCCCGGATTAATAAAGGGACTAAGCCGACAAGTAAATGAATAAATGAAAAGTGCCAATTTTTTTGTGAAGACTAGACTGCAATTATGCAGGCAAACATTATGTAGGTTTGTGTAGGATGTTACACAGTTAGATTTGACAAGACTGAGAACCGGGAACGGTGGTGCAGTGGGTAGCACAATCACCTAACAGCAAGAAGGTCGCTGGTTCGAGTCTTGTACTGGGCCAGTTGGCTTTTCTGTGTGGAGTTTGCATGTTCTCCCTGTGTTTGTGTGGGTTTCCTCCGGGTGCTCCGGTTTCCCCCACAAATCCAAAAACATGTGGTATAGGTGAATTGGGTAAGCTAAATTGTCCGCATTGTTTGTGTGTGAATGAGAGTGTGTGGATGTTTCCCAGTAATGGGTTGCAGCTGGAAGGGCATCCACTCCCCAAAACATATGCTGAATAAGTTGGTGGTTCTTTTTGCTGTGGTGACCCCTGATTAATAAAGGGACTAAGCTGAAAAGAAAAATGAATAAATAAATGAATGAATGAATGAATGAAGACTGAGAACCAGTGAGAATTTACTGTTATCACTTTATTATGTCAGGTTAGGACATGGTGTTGCATGTTTATAGTGAAAATTTCTATTTTGTTAGGATTTCTAAATTTGTTAATAACATGACATACATGGTAAGTTGGATACGTTTAGGGGTAACTTGGCACAAACCTGAAGTTTGGAAAAGCTGATCTCCTGACAAACAGGTTAATGATTTCATATATTTCATTTGAAAGAGATAGGTTACCCAAGATGAAAACAAAACAACTCTGTTAGTTTACTCACCATCAGGCCCTCCATGATGTTGGTGACTTTTTGGCTTTTGTAAAACATTTGTAAAGGTTTTGACCTGAAGCTGTGGTTCTTAGTGATTTGAAAATGCAAATGAATGGCTTGTTTGAAAGTATAAATAAGCATATACAAGCAAACCAAATCAATACACATGGCTACTTGTGATTTTGGAAACAAATCTGTTGTGAATAATGCTTTGTTTTTCGAAAAGATCAAATGTTATTGTCCCAGGAAGTCACAAGTATTATATTTGTTATTTATCTAGATGCTTTTTTGACTCTCAAATTGCTAATAGTTATTTTGCATTTATGAATCACCTAGGACTACAGTTTCAGCTAAAAAATATATATGTTCTGCTAAAGACAAAAAAAAAACAGCTACATCTTGAATGGCTATAAAGCGACATCAAAGATCTATCAGCAATGAAAACCAACTGTGATGTCACCTCGCTTCATCTCTGTCTGGTCTTGTCTTGACCAAACAGCTGTGTGTGAACACAGCAAATGAAAGACCGCTGACTAAAATGAGAATGTACTGTATGTTGTACACCTGGGCGAGAGGAGGCATCTCTCCATACAGGCACTATCTGTATTGTCATTCCACAAAAGGAAACCAAAACTAATGCTGCACATATTTGCACCATCTTCGCAGTACTTCTCAATTACCACAGAGTGATTTGCTTGTGCAAGTATGTTTGATAATCTGATAATCCATATAGATTGCAAATATTTAAGAAATTTGACCAAATGACTTCCCTCTTAATTTGTGCCTTTTTGTTTTGTTACTTTAGTTTTTATTTCTAGCACTCTGGTTTGTAGCTGAGCAGCCAATCAGTGCTCTCTTTTTTACCGATGCCAATTCTATATGCTGAATCAGGCAAATTCCCTCCGCCTTGAGCCCAAAGAAACAAACAAGTGTGACAAACACTCACTGGTGGCCCAATACTGTCCAATGGCTGACTGTCGGATAGGGTGAATAAACTAACAGCAAGTTGAACTATCCCTTTAAGCTTGTTTTGAAAAGCCAAAAATCAGGCTCATTGTGAATACATACTCAGGTCTACATTTGTGGTGACTGCAAAAAATGTACCCAGATGTACGTCTGGTTGCATTTCGTCTGTAAAATGAAGGCCTTGGGGCACTATGAAGTGGACTACGACAACATGGTTTGTGTTGGGGGAAAAAAGGGTTCCAGAAATCATATATAATGAAAGCAATAAATAAAACTTGGTAAAATCCGAAAATGACGACGCAACAGCTTTTCTTTTTTAGATTGCTTTTGAAAACTCTATCATTTGGGTTTAGAAAAGAGGGTGGGTGGGTCAGTGAGTTGTTCGACAGCATGCTGGTTGGCTGAAATGCATATTGTGGCCCCTGGTGGATTAACGTGAGAAGAGGACGCAAAAATGGCACATACGAGAGAAATTTGAGGTCATTAAAAAGTGTATACAGCAGCCTCTGGTGGATTTGTGAAAACAAAAACTGCATGCAGACATAGCTCCGGGTACATATTTAGCGGTTCCTAGATATGTAGACCTGGGTACATATCTACAATAAGCCTAGGTTGCCAAAAACACATCCAAGTTATCCCTAAAGTGACATAAGTCACCTGAATAGGGACCATGTGTGCCACCTGTTCACTTTGTCAGCTGTTTTCTGTGATAGTTGTGGCAGCGTTGTTTTTATGTTCCTTGTTTCACCCCCCTCTCCTCAGAGTAAAATCTGAACGTATCGATGCCACAGACAGTTTACTGGACTGGTATTTATTAATTTACTTACTCATTTTTTTTCTTTTCCCTTTTTTTTTTTTGCTTTCTGCCATCCTCATATTCTGTGTGGATGTCTCCAGCTGCTGTAGCTGCAGTTTTTTGTGTTGTAACACTGAGGCTGAGGTTTCACTTGCTGCTTCTTTTTCACAGCAGCACCGCAAAGCACAGTCGTCTCGCTGTTTTGGTCTCAATCCATCTCTGCCTTTCCTCTCTCTCTCTATCTGTCTGACTGAACATGCCTCAATGCTCAGTGCTGTTGTTCAGTATGTCATCACTCCCTTCTCACAATTCATGAGCCACATCCATGTCCTCTCGCTGGGGAATAAGGGACACTATCATTTCCTTTCACCCCGGGTCATCGCTCATAGGTGCTTTAGGGGAGGAAAACCTAGGCTTTTCCTTCATTCTGTGTTAAAAAGCCTTGTGTTTCTGTCTCTCCTCATTTCTTCACTCTGTAGTAAAGAGCAGCAGAAGAACTCGAAAGGTTCGAAGTCAGTGTGGGAGCAGCGCACAAGTGAGATCCGCAGACAGAACCTGATGACCAGCAGAGAGGCACTCTATAATGAACTTGATGCTGAAGATCACTGGAAGGTCAGATATGAAGCATAGATACTTAATGATATGTTTTTGATGAACACTTTTACTGTGCCAAAAAACTATGAACTACAGTAACTGTGTTAACCAAAAAAGAGCCCCAATAAATTTAATAATTATTATTTAATGGTCAAATTGTTATATTAAAAGTATGCTTACATTGAAATGTGATGTGCTTTACTGTAATATTACAAAATAAGTTATTTTATGATGAGTATTATCCTTACTATTACTATTATGAGGTGTGGGCGTTGGATGACGCGGGGGTGTCACGGACAAAGGATGAAAGTGAAGAGCGAGTGGGTTGTCGCTGACGAAAGTGAAAGTGAACAGCGGATGAGGGAGAAGGGTGGTTGAGGAGGGGGATCATTAAAATCAGGGGCCGGATCAGATTTTATAGGTGCTGGATCCGGATCCGGCGTGTACCAGCACAAATTAAGCCCTGAGTGTTACCGACCAGAATTTCTTACTTCGCCCAAAAAAATACATAACTATTGATTGTCTTTTTTTGAGGTGAATTGTAAATGGAGTTGAATGGGGTTTTATTTTATTTCAAGGCATACTAATCTACAGTGGGCAGGTAATGTAAAACAACATTACAAAGTGTGAAACACTTTTACGAAGCTCAAGACAAATGTACATTTTGGAATACAGTTCTACCTATTATAAGACACAATTACATAGAAAAACCAAGAACAAAACAAATGTACATTTTAGAAAAAATAAACAAGACGCGAAACACTTTTACCAGTCCCTAAACAAATATGCAATGAAAGATTCTTTACGAAAAGGAAATGTACCACACACTGCAAGTGACGCTGAATGTACCACACACCAGAAAATATCAGCTTGTGTGTGACCTTTGTTTACACAAGTAAACATGAGTCCAAAGGCACAGGTTAACATGAGTCTACAACTATAAAAATCATGGTTTGATCAACTGCGATAAAACATTGTTTTGTCATCCAGAGCTATTCACAGAAAATATCAGCGTGAGAGTATGTAGAAACATGTAAACGCAAGTACATGGTAACAAGTTAACAAAGGTCCACAAACAAAGCACGACATATGTTGACTGATAAAATATATCAAAACCGACTTTAACATGTAGTCCTGAATAGCCTAGTTAGAGTGCTTTCACACCTGTGAATCGATTCAGTTGTTCTGAAACAGAGATTACAAATGTTACATTGTTGCTCGTTGCTCTTGGTGTGGTTCGCTTTCACACTGCAAAGTTTCTAATCGGAACAAAAGAGCTAAAACAAGTCACGTGTGAGTAAACTTTCCTCACATTGGTCAGAGTGTCAGGGTTATTTTGCAGAGTCCCGCTTAGCTCTCAGGAGAGGTGGTGGTTTGGTGGTGTTTGACAAGGTGCGCGCGATGTGTCTAAAGAGTGAGGAAAGATGAGGTGGGGGAGGGGTGAAAAGGGTGCGCGACGTAGCCTATTTGAGGAGCGGGAGGTAGATGCAAGATTACCGGGAGATCATCACTCGTTTGCGGGCATCCTGAGACTCGCAAAACTTCCCGCCCTACTCATAATTCTCTCTTCATATAGCCGTATGCCTATTACATATCCATAAAACACAGTGATATAACCGCGCTCGGATCGGATCACTTACTCACTGCAATTGATCCGCTCCAGAGTTCGTTTCAATCGAGCGGAGACCTCCTCCTTCAAGCAATCTCGGACCGATTGATTTGGTGCGAATCCGAGAGCGATTGGTGGTTTCACATATGTCAAACGAATCGCGCTAACTGGGCAAACAAGACAGGTTCCGAAACAAAACTGTAGGTGTGAAAGCACCCTTAGACTCGTGCTGAACCTTTTGGCTCGAATCTCTTTAGTGACATGTAAAAGCAGCCACTTAGTGTCCTAGAAAATCTGTGAGCCCCCAATACGTACCTAGAAGTATAAATTATACCTATAAACCATAAATAACATTGCTTTCAATCATGCTTTGTATGGTGAGGGTCTAACAAATACAATTGTAATGTAATTGTTACATCTACTCAAGTTTGTCCCTCATCCTGAATCATGGAGCAGTAGAACGAAGTAGTTTATTTATTATTTTTAGTTGTGAATTCATTTTAAGGAAACAAATCCTTTAAAATGCAGAGATTGCAATATGATAAAACGTAGAAAAGGAGAACGAAAAAACACCAATATAAATAAATAGAAGATAAATAAAAGCACAGAGGATGCATTTTAAGAGTGTTCGGCCGCTTGGCTGTAATTGCTTAAGACCCCCAAATCAATAAATCCACCCCTGCTTATCAAATCACTTTTTTTTGCATCTCCAGATGAATTACCGCAACCGGCCTGACGTGAAGACCCACTTGGACCGTCCACTAGTTGTCAATCCTCAGGAGAACCGCAACAACAACACCAACAAGCCCCGACCCGATGACCCAAACCCCCAGGAGCGAAGCGAAGAACACCCGTCCAGATCCCATCACCATCACAGCCACCATCACCACCACCACCACCACCACACTCACCACTCCAGCCGCCAGTCTCTGCACCTCCCAGAGCTGGCCGAGACCGGTTTTGAATGTGATGTGGAGGGCGCAGGTGAGCACAGGCGACCCCGACACCACCAGCACAGGCGGAGGGATGAAGATGGAGGAGAGAGAGGAAGGAAACACAGAGATCATCACAGCAGAGGAGAGACGGCTGGAGGAGATGCAGAGGACGGACAGGAGAAGCGGCAGAGGAGACATCGACATGCTAACCATGGGGATGGAGACGGGAGAAGGGAGAGGAGTCGACTGCATCGCAATAAGAAGTCAGTGTTGCTTTGTTTTTTCTTTATTTTAACCCTTTCACGTACAAGTTCTAAATCTTCAGCTGACCCCCCACCCCTGTGAGTTTTTTTTACGGTGAATATTATTTAGATCTCTTCTCTTTAAAGTTCTCATAGGGGCACATCAAGATTTATGCATAGATTGTTTTTGTCTCTATTTTTCTAACGTCAGAATTATAGTGCTCCATATATATAAGTAAACCCCTTACAAATCTTTTTAAATTCATATTTTTAATAGGAAGCTATACAAAATTATATTTGTGCATATACATTAGATTAGTAAATACTGAAGCCAAATCTGGAGCTTTTCTAACAAAATAACTTGCGATAACTGTCCAAAAACTAGTACACCCAAATGTATATGTATAGAAAAATATTAAACACCATTTAAAAAAAAAGAGGAAAATTCAGCAAAAAATATGAAAAATTTTGTTGAATATCTTTGATGACTAAAATATAATTTCAATAAATTTGAAAACAAAATGTTTTGTTTAAATGCACCAAAATACATTGCCTATATTCACTGAGAAATGGATAAAAAATATTAATTTTTAAAATGGGGTGTACTCAATTATGCTGAGCACTGTATATGTTAAATATCTAATATTCCGATTTTTATTTGTTTGCATTCTTATGTTCTAATCACACCGGTGTGATCGTACATGTGAAAGGCTTAACAAAACAAACTAACAGAACAATAACCACATATCACAACCAGTACATTGCTCAACCTCACAGTATCATCATCATGGCATAAACTGCAGATCAAAAAGAAGACCAATAAGAAAACATAAAGTAATAATAATATTCAAAGTATACACAAAATAACCAGGGATTATGGTGATCTACCAAGGTTTTGCAAAAAGGTAGCTGAAATCCTGAGATTTTAAATTTTAACGCAGATTTTAACATTCATTCATACATTTTCTTTTCGACTTAGTCCCTTTATTAATCAGGGGTCACCACAGCGGAATAAACTGCCAACTTATCCAGCATATGTTTTACGCAACGGATGCCCTTCCAGCTAAAACTCAGTACTGGCAAACAGATTTTAACATAAAAACTTTATTATTTTTTTTATTATTTTTAATGTATTAATTATAGGGGTGTGAACCTACACTGGTCACACGGTTCGGTTCGGTTACGATTATCATGCCATCGATTCGGTTAAATTCGATATCCTGGTGCATCACGATGCATTGACAATGCTTTCCGAACATAATTATATATATATATATATATATATATATATATATATATATATATATATATATATATATATATATATATATATATATTAGGGATGTAACGGTATCAGAATTTCACGGTACGGTAATACCTCGGTATGAATGTCACGGTACGGTATTTATTGAATCATTTACAGGAAAAAACAAAACTTATGAAAATACTCCAAAAAAGTGCCAAAAGTGTCAATGACATACAAATTAGCCATCTATCTGTAAGCTTTGAAACAGGAACTTCAATTTTAATAACAAAAAAATATTAAACCATGTAAAAAAATAAAGTTTCAATTTAGTATTGTTGAAAACTCATCACATTCAACATTTAATCACTCACTCACTTAGATAGAGATGGGTTTAAAGGAAAATTATCATATAAATATAATCTGGTAAAAGCTGGTATCTCTGGGTATTTACAATGTCCCCTGCAACAGAAAAAAACCCTCTCATTTGGGACTGAGGTTTCTGGGACATATGAGAGATATGACTTGGCCCAGGTTGACAGCAGTGGGTAACGTTGTGCATTGTCTTTCCCCCACTTGAGAGGACAAACCATGAGTGAGATAGAGGTCTCATGTCTGCATCAATCTGAACAGTGTGCTGACAACACCGCTATTCAGTACGTGCGCGACAACACAGCTGATAAGAACTCGCGCGACAACACCGCTATTCAGTACGCGCGCGACAACACAGCTGATAAGAACTCGCGCGACAACACCGCTATTCAGTACGCGCGCGGCGACAACACCCGCTTTAGAGTTTTCCAGCTCTTTTTCATCCCCGCTTCTAGCAGCACACTCCATTTCCGCATTACTGGATCTGTAGCGACAACAGACCGCAAGGGATGATGGTCAAGCATGGGCTGATGGGAATTGTAGTTTTCGCTACCTCCCGTTCGCTTCATTCGCCTGAGCAAATTTCTCAGAAGACCTATAGTTTTACCGAGTCATGCGACTACGGTAATATCGGAAAAAAATTAATATTGCGGTATGACGGTATTTACAATACCGTTACATCCCTAATATATATATATATATATATATATATATATATATATATATATATATATATATATATATATATATATATATATATATATATATATATATATATTTATGATTTAAAAATTATTTTTTAAAACAAAAAAGTGAATAATTACAGACATAAATTAGTAAAATGTGTTTAAGTCAAACTATTGTATGTAGGTTTTGCTTTCTTGATGTTCATTAAATTATAGTTGCTTTTGAATATATGTCACAGCACATTTTAGATTCTAAAAGAGTGCTTCATATTCTGGAAATTATACTAAAATAACACTCATAGAATGAAGATCTTGTTTCAGCTGTTTATCTCTCATTCCTCGTTTTTGTTTTTTAGAGAGGGTAGTTTATCGACGGCTCGTCCAATTCAGCCAGGACTACCTCACACTGAGAGCCAGTATAGCGAGGATCTGGACAACCTGCGCAACAGCAGCAAGATGGCCATTCACGACCCTGACCCTGACCTCTATGACCCCTACTATGACCCAGAGCAGGCCAATAACCTGCTGAACCTGCGTGGACCAGATCTACATGACAGCAGTCTCATTCTGACAGACTCCAGCAAACTGGAGCACACTGCCATAGACATGCCCCCCATTTACCCCTCACTCAATGCCAAGCTACAAGGTGAGGGATGCATGATATGTATGTGTGTGTATGCAATTAAAAAAGAGGGATGACTATTTACTTAGCATTTACTTATCTGGGATTTGGAATAAGTGGAAGGTGAGTAAATGGTTTGAAAATATTGTCTTCTTTTTAAAGATTTTTTAACATTTTCTTTACATTAATTACAATTTATTTTTAACCCACATTTGGCCATATAGCCATATGTGATTACTTCATTTACATTGATTACAATTCATATGCATATATCAGAAAAGTTTAAAGTCTTGTAAAAAACCCCAGTGACACTCCAGGGTTCTTCCAAAGCGCCCTACAAGGCTCAAACCTTAGGTCCACATTTTATTATAATATTAAAAAAAAGAGTGTTAGATAAAGTGTCAAACTGAGTTTTTCCCTGCCTCACAGGCTTATTGCAGATCAATTAACAAGAAAATTGCTTATACATTTATGTATTTAATTTGTTTGCTATTTAATTATATTTGGGAATCGGCCTTATTCCTATCAATCTAAAGATATAATGCAGTAATATAATAAAATCCCCATTTGTTATGACAGTGTCTTCTGTTTTCTGGGGTAGCTGTAGAATATATTAAGTTAGATCAGGGGTGATCAAACTTTTTCTTATGAAGGGCCAAAACCAAACCTAATTGAGGCTAGTGGGCCAAAGGTAAATATTTGCCATGGGTAATTTCCTAATTGACTAAAAACATTAACTTGTATTAACTAATACAGTATATATTTTTTTTACATTTTATAATGAACTTATTACAGTAAAAACCAAACAGTCTCATTTACAAAAGAATTACACTAGTTTTTGCCTTGATTTGCTTACTGATGTCTTCTGCATAGACCTCTATCTGTCGAGTGACAGTATTTACATTTTAAAATAAAATAAGATTGATTTACAACATTTAATTGAAACATTTTTATTTAAGTTTGCTTTAAATGAAATAAACAAAAAGCAATAAAACAAACAAATAAAGGTTACGTCAAATTAGACGATCTCTATGTTAAAGAGAGGTACCCTCTCCATCATTCTCATTTTCCTCTCTGATAGGATGGTGGGCCAAATCAAGGGTTACAATGGGCCTACTTTGGCCCGCAGGCCCTACTTTGGGCATCTCTGATTTAGATAGTCAGACTTAGCATTAATTTAGTTGCTCAAATGTGTTTAAGATGACCTTTTCAATAATGGCTCATGGTTTAAATAGACTGTTTTTATTTCACTTTTGGTATGCTTGTCATTTAATGCTGTTCGTATCATATGGAATTGAATTAACAGTTAACAGTTTCAACACCTGACAGTTCAAAACTAGACATTGGCTTGTTAAAAACCAATATGTAATTGTGTTTAAAGCCTGTTATTGAGCATTCCCTTTTTTCCTACATTGTTCAGTGAACAAGAATGCCAACACAGAGCCAGCTAAAGAAGGGGAGAAGAAAGAGGAGGAAGAAGACGATGGTGGCGATGAAGAAGGCCACAAGCGCATTCCACCTTTTAGTTCTTGTTTCATCCTATCCACAACCAACCCGTAAGAGTGTCCTTGTGTGTTTGTTTGTGAGAGTTAGTGCCAAGCAAATGTCATTCATCTCAACCGGTGTGTGTTTTCAGCTTCCGGAGATGCTGTCACTACATCCTCACTCTACGTTATTTCGAGATGTGTATTCTGTCCGTTATCGCTATGAGCAGCATCGCGTTAGCAGCAGAAGATCCCGTCTCACAGGATTCAGAGAGAAACAAAGTGAGCAAAAAGATTTTAAATATATGTTTACTGTCGTAACTAATATTTATGCAAGTATTTTGTTGACCAATAATAGATACATACTGTAGAAATGCAGGGTTTCTCACAATTCTGTCATGTTGTCCCAACACAAATTAAGTTAACAAATGTAAGTGTATTGAACATAAAACAATAAAGTTGTCCAGTGCATATAGTTTATAGATCCATAATTGTATACTGTAATTCAATAATAGTAACATGTGACCCTGTCAAAATGTATATAATCGCCACAGAGTACCATCTGAATGGTTTCATGTTAAATATCATGCGAATGTGCGCATCTGGTGTGCAATACTTTGAGCGCACCGTGTTGCGGCGCCGAGAGTTTGACCTGCTTCACAGTTTTATCACAAGTCTGAAAGCAAGTCTAAAATGAATCTAATTTTGTGTTTTAGGAAGAGGGGAGTGTCTAGGAAAAGGCGTAGAAAACAGGCATGACTAGATTAGTTGAAGATCTTGTTTTAGGGTGCTAAGGTTTCACCTGCTCTGACCAGCTTGAAAGTATGCCTTAGCATTTGTATCACTTTGGCACAGCCAGTGCTCAGGAAGCAAGAGGTTTTAAGGTCTGAGTTTGAATGAAATAAGATAATTAAAAACCAAAGAATATAACTTTTCAGTTATATACGTAAAGAGCAGGCATGTCCAAACTCTGTCCTGGAGAACCGGTGTCCTGCAAAGTTTAGTTCCAACCACAATAAGACACACCTGGGCTAGCTAATCAAGCTCTTTCTAGGCTTTCTAGAAACATCCTTGCAGGTGTGTTGAGGCAAGTTGGAGCTAAAATCTCCAGGACACAGGCCCTCCAGGACCGAGTTTGGACACCCCTGGTATTGTTATTTGAAACTACATTAAATACATGTATTTTCCACAAATCTTATTATGAGTAATGGCAAAAATCATTAGAGTATTTAGTAAAAATTGTCCCTACATAAATCTAATAAAATGCAAGTTTTGATGTATAATTTCCATTGGTAAGAACTTAATTTAGACAAATTTAAAGGCGATTGTCTTAATTTTTTTGTTCTAAACTAGATTTAAACCAGATTTTCAAGTAGCTTTATCCTGGCCAAATATTATGCTATCACTACAAACCATCAATCAATTAAATTTATTTATTTATTTATGTATTTCCAAATTGACACATATAACTGGTTTTGTGGCACAGGGTCACATTTACGTTTATGTTCATTTTTCCAAATCAAATGATATTTTGAGGGAAATGTCTTAGACAAGTCACTTATTAGTTCAGACAAAAACATTTTTAAATAAATAATTATATAAATAAATAAATAAATAAATGCCAATAGTTTCAACTACTTAGCCTCAAATCTCAGGTTAAGTGGATGTCGTGTGATTTAATCTCAAATAGACTTTGCATTTTATAGAACACATTTGTAATCAATTTTTTTCCTGTTATCCAGGTTTTGCGTTATTTTGACTACGTCTTTACTGGAGTGTTCACCTTTGAGATGCTTATCAAGGTAAATCCTTGGTCAAATGACTTCCGTGATTGAGTTTCTGTGTGTGGTTTCGCCTCTTTGCTTTATTCCTCTGCTTTGTGTTTCAGATGGTGGTGTTAGGCTTGATTTTGCACGAGGGCTCATATTTTCGTGACCTGTGGAACTTTCTGGACTTTGTAGTGGTTAGTGGTGCCCTGGTAGCCTTTGCCTTCACGTAAGTGCCCTTTTACCCCCTGCGTCTCCTGCCGCACAGTGCCTGCCTGCTGCCCCTTATCTTCTCCTCTGCCACCCTGGAGCCTTGTCAATACTCTCTCTTCTGGTCTCTTTTTCTTCTCCTGTCAGCACTGTTTTGCTCTTTTCAGCTTTCTATCTCTGTTATTTATTTTTTTGTCACTTTGCTTTCTGTCTCACTCAATCAGTCACACAAATGAAGGCCTTTCTCTCTTTCCACACACTCAAGCGCACCCACTATCTGTCCAGACCAACCTGTCTGTCTCTCTTTTCTCTCTGGCCAATCAGATCCCCAGCTTTTAAATTGTTCACTCCTCTGTTTCTTTGTCATCCAACTGCTGCCATTAGCCTGTGTTTGTCTTTAGTCTCACATTATTCATCCTACATCGTATCTCTCACTGAACGCCTTTTATTAATTTCATTCTTTAACTGTAAATTAACTGATCAGTCTATGAGCTTTTGATTTTTCTGAAACAAACTCCTGTCAATACCAACAATAACACTAGTAGGATGCTAAATGAGAAGGCATTGGGGAATTGCATTGAAAATGTTAGATTTGTATTTTATATGTATGCTTCAGAAGTGATGTGATCTTTGTATTTTGAAGTTCAATACAAATCAAAACATCATATATTTCTCATTAAATTGTATGATGCATTTTTAAACTTCATTATTTTTCACTTTTAGTAAAAAGTGCATTTCATTTAGACAAATATTTAATTAAAGTGTTTTTTGTAAAAAATCTCTATTGTGATAAATAAGAAATTAAAATATGGAAGTAATGAAGAGACGATTTGATAATTCGTACTTTTATTAGATTAGTGATTTACAATAAATTAGTATTTTATTTGTTAGCTATTCAGTTATATGTAAAATATATAAATGGAAAAAAAACATCATCATATATCAGTTAATTACATTAATCTACAAAATGTAATATTTTGTTTAAATGTTAAGGGGCACCTATGATGAAAATCATCTTTTGTTAGCTGTTTGGACAGAACTGTGTGTAGGTATAGTGTCCATAGTCATATTGGGGTGTTATAAAGACAATAAGTTATTGTTTTAATTCCTGATGTTAAAATAGGATCCAAATCCCTCCCATTTTGAGGCCCACCAAACGTAATGTAGGAGTGCAGTTTCCCCACCCAGCGAATTAATTGACAGCTGCATATTAACATGTCTCCGTTGTAATGCAAATAATTATATAAAAAAGACAGGGCGTGCGCAAAGCAACTGGGATTAAAAGATCTGTTCAGCTCTTTGTGATCATCAATCATATTCAAATGTGATAAAGAATGAGTTTTACAAGTTTAAAACGTTTTTAAACAGTGCATGTTCATCATTAATTACAGCGATTTAACCGTCTTTACCACCACAGTCGCATGACAGTAAAAATATAAAAGACGACGATTCAATCCCAGATTGTAGACGTTAAATCAGGTTTATTTTGTACATTAACATAATGGACATCCATACAGCAGTAAATATTAACGTGTACCCTGTCACATTTGTCGTGCAAAAACAGTGCAAAGTTAAACTCGTGTGTGTGTGTGTGTGTGTGTGTGTTTGTGTGTGTGTGTGTGTGTGTGTGTGTGTGTGTGTGTGTGTGTGTGTGAGACTCATCATTGCAGAAAGGCTTGAATCAACTACACAACAAATACATCAAATAATCATTGGGAAAGTTTTTACTGTAGGATTTCTCACATTTGTTATGTAAGATCTGCTTTCATCATTTCAGTGACTGTGCTGTTTATCTGAGATTAAGGCACACTCAGACGGGCATGTGGAAACGGTGGGCATGGAGAACTATCATTAAAAGCAAAGGCAACTAAAACAATTATTCCAATTACAATATTCTGAAAGCTAAAATAAATAATCTAATGGATATTTTGAGCTGAAAATTTACAGACACATTCTGGAGACACAAAAAACTTAAATCTTGAAAAAGGAGTAAAATAGGTGCCCCTTAATGTGCTAAAATACCTTAAAAATAGACAAATAAAAATAAGTACAAAGACATCCATCCATTTTTCCATCCATCATCATTCCATTATCCTAGTATTTACCATAACCCTCTCCCGTCACACTTTCCCCCTGCTGAGAAGGGTAGTTTTGAGCCCTGCGGGGCCCAGTGGGGGCGAGGGGTCTCCAGGCACCTGTAGCCCTTTAGTGCCCAGGCGGTTTCCATGTCTGGATCAGCGAGGGCCCGTCCTGCACAGGTACTCTTTCTTTCCTTTGCACGGCCTGAGGGAGCAGCAGCCTGGGTGATAGAAAGAGGGTGGTGGAAGTCAAAAAAGCTGAAACCCAGAGCGGGATGATCAGGAGAGTGTGCAAACATGAGCCTGGAATGATTTTTAGCCCTTTTTTATTGCATGTTTGATCCAGTGTGTGTACATCCTCCTCAGTCTCATAGACCAGATTACATTTATGTTCATGGAAGAAATTTGTTTCGCTTGTTTGTGAGATTATGTGAGATTAGTCTTGAGATAACACCCAGCATACAATTGTGTTTAATAGACATCTAAACATGGACAGCTAGGCTAAAAAAAGGCTAAACTTGGGCTGTCAATCTAATAGACATCTATAAGAATAGCACAAAACTAGACTAGTCCTCAAATAGACAGATCAGACAGACTTCATATGTCTAGTCATACTGTACATTTCTGTTTATTTTATGACTAGTCTAGTTTTGGCCTATTCTTTGATGTCTATTAGATTTTCACTCAAATTTTGTCTTGTTTTAGCCAAGACGACAATGTTTAAATGTCTATTAGACATCTATTAGACATCTTTAAAGAAAATGCTTGCTGAGCACTCAGATTTGACTTGGTTGCATTACAAGTAATAGTTGGACACTTTTAGACAAGGCTTTAGATTAAATATAGTAGTCAACATTTGAAGTGCATCAAGAATATTGAGTGTTGTTTGGTAGTTTTAGACACTTTTCTTAAACTTTTTTGACCCACTTCAAATTCTGCCTACTGTATATATCCAAAAATAAGTGAGTAAATACACATGATCTTTTTTTTTTTCAATTTAATATTTGGCATTATATAATTTCTGGAGCACATGGCAAGTTACTTAAATATATTATTCAATACTGCCGATTATGTTCTGGTAGTTTGGAATTGTTGGAATTTGCATTTGTTTGAATTGTATTTCTGGTTGCCAGATTAGTCAAAATTATAACATTAAATATTTAGCACTTTAAAAACATGGTAAAGAGCACCCTTTTGCTATGATGATGTAATAATTTTGCATATAAAAATAATACATAGATACTTCTGTGATGTAATCAATATGCTATGTGATATACACTTCCTGGCCACTTTATTAGGTACACCTATCCAACTGCTCGTTAACACAAATGTCTAATCAGCCAATCACATGGCAGCAACTCGATGCATTTAGGCATGTAGACAGACATGGTCAAGACGATCTGCTGCAGTTCAAACCGAGCATCAGAATGGGGAAGAAATGTGATTTAAGTACTCTGAGCGTGGCATAGTTGTTGGTGCCACACTGGCTGGTCTGAGTATTTCAGAAACTATATGCCACAAAGGATTAAGTTCTGAAGGCAAAAGGGGGTCCAGCTTGGTACTAGTAAGGTGTACCTAATAAAGTGGCCGGTGAGTGTACATGTATACATTGTTACTCACACAACATGTTGATACAGTACACTACTTTCAAATTATCTTTTTTTTCAGTGGAAAAAAGGCCCGTATCAAACTGTTTTGTTTAAACATGTTGGATATATTTTAGTACAGTGACTACTAGAATATCAAAAGATGAAAAGACATTTGATTTTTTAATTCATGACCCCTTTAAGTCATTATTCGCTTAATATTGAGTTTTTTGACTAATTGTTAACACTGCTTTTCAACATCCAAAAAAAAGTAGAGACTGAGGAAGGTGGACATACTGTAGCTATGTATATCAGTCAAAGCATCATCATACATACAATGGCCTTAAATGTCATTTAAGAAAATATATGTCCAAAATTTGGGAAATCCTTACTTTTATTCAGCAGGTATGTGTTACGTTGACTAAAAAATGACAGTACAAATATTTATGTTGCTGTAAAAGATTTCATATTCAAATAATATGTTTTATTAACCTTTCATTCATTAAAAAGTTCTGAATAAAGTCCACAATAATAATAAGCACAACTGTTTTCATAAATGTTAATCAATTTCACACATATAAACAGATACACATGCAAACCCCAGAAGTTTGTGTCTGTTGTATATTTATTAATGTCTTACTATATATGTATAATTCTATATCTTTTTTTAGTGTAAATACTTCATTTATTCCCAAATGAAGGCTGATAGTATGCTGATGTGAATGACCGTGTCTTAGCTGAATGCCTGCAGTGAAATCTATCAGCCTGTATGTTCACATACACATGTCCTGATAGGTTTCAATCCTGCTTTGAGTTAAAAATCACTCCACAGGCAGCGCTTAAATTTCATCCCCCTTCCCCTGACCCCGATCTAAATGAACCCTGTCCGCCCTGTTTTTGTCCTGTGTCTCATTCCTCAAAAACAAGCTCTTCCCCATCCACCTTTCCTCTTCTCTCCTTTCCTCCATCAGCACTAAGCTGCCTTGGACAGACTCCAGCTGTCAGGCTGTTTATCATTCGGGCCTCCATTTGTTGAGTCTGACAAAGTGAGTGAAAAAGAGAGACCACAAGAGATCTAGAAGGATATGGTCAAGTAGAGATGCACCGATCAACTGGCCAGAATTGTTTTTTTTCTCTTTATTCTGACAAACAGATTCTGTACCGGCAGTACAGGGCAAAAACTTATGGAAAAACATGAAATATTCTGCATTAAATTTAACAAATATTGATCTTGATTCAATTTATACTGTGAGTTTATAATGGTTTCAATTTTATTTACATATTTACATTAAAATATTTAATTATTAATTAAGTATTAATTTAAATCACTGCTTGCCTAGGCTGATTTTTGAATCTATATTGTGATTACAGTGCAGAGTTTTTTTTTCTATTTAAATCCCTGCAGATAGTTCAGCCGGTAAAATAAATCAAATTAAAAAAGCAAATAAATTAATGAATAAATACTTTTTAATATACAAATGCAATCAATTATTCATACACTGTAAAAAACGACAAGTTTAATTTACTTAAAATAATTGAGTAAACCTGTAGCTTTTAAAATAGTTCTAACACTTTACTTAAAAAGTGGGAAAACCTGTTGCCTTAAAATATTTAAGTAAATTAACTATGTGCATATTTATAGTTAAATCAACTGAACAGTTCCAAGTTACAATGGATTTACTTACTTTTTAATAAATAGTATTAATAGTTTAATAATAGTAAATACTTAATTTATACAATATATACTCAATATTCATAGTCAGTTTTCAAATCTGTACCCATATTTTCACATTTTTATTGCTTTACAACAATCAAAAATCTGCCGATTTGCTTAAAGTTTCCAATTGTAATCGGCCAGGGAAAATTTTAAATGGTGCATTGCTACTGTAAAGAAAAACAAGAAAAGAAGACTCCAGGTTGACAGTGACTTCTTGTTAATTCGCTCATCTTGTGTCCTTCTTCTGTTGTTGTCTCATTTTCACTTTCCGTCACTCACATGTTAATGAAATGAAAGCTTATATACTTTCATTATGACCTGTGAATGTTTACTCACCGTCATGTTGTTTTTAACTTGTGTTTCTACTAAATAAGTAAGAGTATGCAGGTTTGATGCAACATGAGGGCGAATAAATGATGATCAATGTTTATTTTTGAGTGAACTATTTAATTTAGGTCTTGTTTTCTCCACTTTGATGCAATCTGGTTATACTGTAGGGATGAATACATGACATCTCAGAGTGTCCAGAACAGTGGTTTTCAAACATTTTGGTATCATGGACCCCCTTGAAAGGCATCTATATAGTCTAGTTTCTTGCATAAAGACTAAGTTTGTAACACTATAATATGGTTCTATAAAATACCAGATTTATGGTGTTAAATTATACATGGGCCTAAATATTTGTAGGTTTATTTAATTGCAGTTTCTACCTTTTTAAAATATTGTATTTATGTACAGCTATATATATATATATATATATATATATATATATATATATATATATATATATATATATATATATATATTTGTGAATTTTATTAAATAATTTATTTCCTCTTGTAATAATTTTTATGCATCTTAATTTAATTAAATGTTTTATTTTAATCTTATTTTATTGATTAATTATTAATTATGTTTAATTTAGCCCAGTTTGAAAACCCCTGACCCAGAATAATTCAGTTTGCTGGAGGAAAAACTTGCCTGTTTGTTATAGTTTCACAGAAAGAACAAAATGACTCATCAAATGTTTAACCTTTCAAGACCTCATTCTTCTCAAGAAGAATGAAGTTAACACAAATACCAGAGAAGCATGTGAACAAAATAGGGTTGTTTAAGGTGATAATGCGCTGAGTTGCAGACTCAATTTGCTGCTTAAAAGTTATTCAAACCAAAATACCATCCCGCACTGCCACCTTGAGGCAACAGCAGCATGGCGGCCATTTTGGCTCCACTGCAGTCAGTTGTGGATTCTCCTCCATTCCGGCTCCAGTGTCGGATATAGTGTGCTGATTCAAGGATCTCCCTGTGATTTGGCATGGTGGAGTGAGGGTTCACCCTACTGCAGTGGGCTGTCCTGATCTATAAGGGTGACAAGTTTGAATCCTCAGTTATTGATTGGGGACTGGCCCAGATTAAAGGCCTGCCAAATACCTGGCAGAAGCGAGTGTGTGAGAGGGATTCAGTCAATACGGATGAGAGCCGCACACTCAGGTGTGTGTGTGTGGGTGTGTGTTTTTGTTTATGCTACGTTGTGAGCACCAAGTGTTCGCCACAAGGAGTTTTAAAATTGTGGAGACCAACTTGGGGGAACAATATATAAAATGCACAATACTGTTTATTTAAACGTGTAAAAATTCACACACACACACACACACACACACACACACACACAAAAAGGTTTTTAAAAAAGAGGTTTAAGGGTTGGGTTGTTTTTAGGTATATGTTATATTGATTGTTTCGTATAAAAATAATATAAGTCTGTGAAAGGTTCCAACTATTCAAGGAAAACCAATACAGTATGTGTGTTTGGCAAATGTGAACATGAGTTAGTCCAATAAGTAGGCCCACACAAAATATGCGCATGCAGACATCCACAGCTTTTAGCCCATCATTGAGTCTTTTTATTTACTTGTGTAAATGAGTGTAAATATGTATATTTATTCTGTTTTTAAATTATTTTCAGAAATTTTATTGAAATTGAAAGATAAAACAATTAAATTCAAGCAAAATATTGCAACAAAAAAGATTTAATTTACAACCTACAAAATTTCAACTACATTTAAAAAATTGTTTTGCTCCTCTTGATTTTTCCTCTTTTTGTATTTGTATTTAATATATTTTTATGCAGTTTTTGCACTGTTATCAAACGTTATTTTGTTAGATAAGATCCAGATTTGGCTCCGGTGCTGACTAGTCTAATGCATATGCAAAAATATTATAGCTTCCTATTAAAAATAACTATTTGTGAGCACTGTACATTTTTTTGCTTTAAAAGATTATTAAACTAGTTACTTGAACTATTTTAGGGTGAACTACCCCCTTGAAGACACATTGAGCAAAGTTGGCACCTGTAAAAGTGGATTTCACATTAAAAGTATTATTTCTGTTGTTTTTCAGTTTAACTGTGATCAATTTCACTTATTCACTATACAATTTGAATCATCCTGTTCATCAAAAGGCCTATTGTAGGTGTAGATTAAGTCTTAGTGCATCTTAAATAATCCCTGACCACTGAGCCTTTCAACTCTTTTTAAATCATTGGCTGGGGCTTTTCCTTTGGTCCTTTTTCTCTCTCTCTGTGTTTGTCCGTCTCTCATATTGATGTTCTTCCTCTGCCAAGCCACTCCCAGTATCTTGTTTCTTTTTTCTGTCTCTCTTTCTCTTTTTCTCTGTGTTTGTGTGTGTGTATGTGTGTATTCCTTTCTCTCTTCTGTCTCTTCCGCTGTCTGTCTCTGACCCTCTCTTATGTCTTCGCCTTGGTGATCAACAGGAGCTTCTCTGGGTAAAGTCTCTCCCCTCTTTATTGTGGCACGGCTACCGTCCAGCTTACGCGATGGCTTCTCTCTCTTTCTTTCTTTTTCCCTTCCCGATCATCCCTCCCTTCCTCTTGATTCACTCACTCTGGTTCTTTTTATTTTATTTGGAGTCTAATGAAAGTGTGGACCCGAACACCAAGTATCTGAAGAGTTTTGCACACAGCTTATGGTTTTGTTCACAGTCAGGAGCGAGTAATTGATTATTGGTACCCTGGATCTTTGCCAGCGCTCCGACTCAATCAATCTGCCATCAGCTGGCCGGTCTTCAACTGGGACTTGTCAGGAAGTTCATAGTTAAAGGCAGCCGTCTTTGGCCGCTTGATTGAAGAGTTCACCTCTGTTTGTGTTTGGGACATGTGTAAATACTTTAAAAAAAGCAGCCCTGCCACTTTCACAAGACAATGAGGATTCATACAAGAAGTGACGGCTAACACTGTCTACACTGTTTGTGCACAAATAGTCAAGTCGGCTCTATAGAATTTCTAATTGTGGATTTTATATATATCAAATATTTTTTCACCATCTGTCTTTAATGTAATTTCATTTATATTTGAGTTTATTTTTATTCTAAAATAACCGTTTTAATATTTATGTTTTATCTAATAAACAACATCACTATCAACTCAATATTAACCCTGTTATTTGTTTATAGCCAAAATCTGTTTATTTGTAGTGTAATTTATTTATTTTAGTTCGTTTTATACTAAAATGACCCTTGTAATCAGGCCTGTAGCCAGCTATGAGGTCACCAAGGTCCAGGCCTCAGTATATTTTTCATGTTTCAAGAATTGTAGGTGTTGTAAATAATAAAAAATAAATCATGTTGTGTAATATAAAAAGCTGCATTCACCATTTTACCATGTTGCCAGATGTAATTAACAGGGAGTCAGTGGATTCTTAAAAAGTCTTAAATCCCATAGTATAAAATAAGGCCTTAATTAGTCTTAAATCTGCCTTTCAGAGGTCTTGAAAAAGCAATCAAATCAACCTCGTAAAGAAGATTTTGTGTACGTTTTGAAATTTACTTAAACATCTATCAAGGCCATATAGTCTTTGGCGGAACCCAATAAAATGCTTATTCCTGATTTTATTTCAGTGTGAAAGTGCCACTGTGTTTTTAATATGATCAGTTAAACATCTTAAAATGTTATTTAAGCTATATTAAACATTTATTTTGTCTTACAAGCTTTTAAAATATTTGCTATGTGATAAAAAAAAATCTGGTAGACATTAGTCTTAATTGTTTAAAGAGAGAAAACATCATGTCAGCAAATGCTTTACCAAAACAAGATCAAGCTAAATCAGAAAGTAATTATTTCTAAAACAGAGAGCAGCGATGTCGTCTTACAGCAAGAAGGTTGCTTATTTGAGCCCCAGCTGGATCAGTTGGAGTTTCTGTGTGGAGTTTGCATGTTCTCTCCGTGTTTGCTTGGGTTTCCTCCGGGTGCTCCGGTTTCCCCCACAAGTCCAAAGACATGCGCTATAGGTAAATTGAGTAGGCTTAATTGTCTGTAGTGTATGTGTGTGAAGGAGAGTGTATGGGTGTTTCCCAATGATGGGTTGCAGCTTTAAGGACATCCGCCTCGTAAAACATATGCTGGATAAGGTCATTCCGCTGTGGTGACCCCTAAATAATAAAGGGAGTAAGCCGAAAAAATAGAATGAATGAATAAATGTAAATCTATACATATATAGACTATTGTTATATTTAATTTAATAATAGGCATTAGTTATTGACATTGGAAAATGCTGTTCTGTTAGTGTTGGTAATGCAATTTGGTGGAACGGATGTTATTATGATTTTTGAAAATATAATTATTATTTCATTATTAATTAATTAATAATAATTTTAATATGTTTTTCACACTTTGTATGTATAAATAAGTGTTTAGGATGGTCATTAGTTGTGCTGCATGCTGTACTATAAAACTGCTTTAAATTTCATTCTGTGTGGTATTAAAAAGGTCTTAAAATTTTTTTAATATAACTCTTAGAAACCTGCAGATACCCTGATTAAAAGCATCTTTGGATGTTTTTTTGACACATAATAAGAGTGTTAATAAAACGAATTAGGTTGGTAATACAGTAGGAAGACGAAGGTACATGTAAGGGTTTTGTGTCCTATTACAAGATTTAAACATATTTTAGTGCATTTTTAGGGTATTTCTTTTGTTTTGTTTTTTATTTTAAATTTATTTTACTAGTTTACTCATTAATTTGCATCATTATTGACCCAATATTAATCTCACAGTTTAAGTTTTAACTTTTAATATTTTTAAAATAGTTTTAAAAATTAAATCTGTCTTCAGAGGTCTTAAATATACAATCAAACAACCCCGTAAAGAAGATTGTGTTCATGTAAGAGTGTTTCTTTTGTTTTGTTTTTGTTTTTTCCAATATCTGGCAACACAGCATTGTAGCTATTGTTATTGTAATCCCTGGACCTCGAAATCTTCAAACCCTGGCTATGGCCATGCTTTAAATTTATTTTGCTAGGTTAATTATTATTTTATATTTACATTACTATTAACCCATTATTAACCACACTTTACGTTTTATACAATTTTTTTAAATAGTTCTACAACAAAATATTTAGTATATCTATTATTTTTGTTTATTTCTTTGCCATTCTATGCATTATATATGTATACATTCTCCCTTATTTTTAGTATTAAACTTAGAGCGAATTTGTCCATGGAAGTAATTGGACATTTTGTTTAGACATAAGCTACCTCCAGTGTAGACAGTCTTTAGCCCTTATAGCACCACATAAGTGTCTTGATCAAAAGTTCGTCAAAATGACCAGGATTTCTTCTAAATTTCTTGTAAAATCCAGAGGTGTTTTAGTGGCAGGAAGTTTCTTAACAGTTTTCCCCTCTTTTTTGTTTTGTTTCCTTCTTTAATTTTGAATGCAATGAAATGACCTTGTAACTTGTCTTTGTCTCCTGGTTTGAGCTTCCTCAAGTTCTTCTAGGGACAAGATACAGTTGGACGCAAGTCCTCTAGCCTTCTGCATCTCAATAAACCCTCAGTCTTGTCATGTTACCTACAATTAACACAAACAGCCTCCATATCCCAGACCTTCATTCCCCTGTATGATCTAACACAGCTAAAAAATAATAATAAAAAAAGAAAGAAAGAGGTTTGGCTGGGCATTGCACCGAAAAATGCCTGACAACTTTGATACTCACTTGATATTTGAATGTGCTATGCTGTTGGAATGCTTAGAGTAGGTAAAATAAATAGACAGCAAACCGTAGTTATGAATCTGAAGGCCTGTGAAGACTTGCTTGAAAAAAATGAAGATTTGCATTCCAATACAAATCAATCTTCAAAATCATATATATTACACTATTAACTGCATGGTGATATTGAAACTGCTATTTTGAGCTGGAAGGAAGCTAAAGGAACATTCTACATGTCAAATATGGTGAAAAGGGAAGTCTTTATATTTCATTCTGCCTCATGTTGACGTCTTGTTGTTTTCCTCCAATCCACAGGGGGAGCGGTAAGGGGAAAGACATCAGTATCATCAAGTCTCTGAGGGTTCTAAGGGTGCTGCGTCCACTCAAGACCATCAAACGTCTTCCAAAACTAAAAGTACTGTCAAAACTGCACAGCTGTGTTACATGTTACTGCATCATCCTATGTCTCGTTAGCCCGGTTAGCATACTTTGCTAATTTACCTGGTCTGTTTTTCCCAGGCGGTGTTTGACTGTGTAGTAAACTCTCTGAAGAATGTGTTGAACATCCTCATTGTCTACATGCTGTTCATGTTCATCTTCGCTGTGGTGGCCGTGCAGCTTTTTAAAGGACGATTCTTTTACTGCACTGATGAGTCTAAAGAGTTTGCCCGAGACTGCAGGTAATTAGAGGTTATCCAATTAAAGGTGTGAATCCTGATTTTGTTTGGCTTTACAAAGTTTTTACGCACTACAGTTTTGGTAATACTTTAGTTTAGATCACAATGCTATTAACTACTGGCTTATTACCTGCCTATTATTAACAGTTCATTAGTAGTTATTAAGTATGATCTTATTCTATATCCTAAATCTCACCCAAAACCTAAATTCTACCTCACAAACTATTAATAAATATCTAATTAATAGTTTATTAAGCTAGTAGTGTTAGTTAATGGGGTCACACTTTACAATAAGGTTCATTAGTTAATGTTAATTACTGCATTTACTAACATTAACAAACAGTGAACAATACATTTACCACTGTATTTGTTCATATCAGTTAACGTTAGTTAATGAAAATACAGTAGTTCATTGTTAGTTCATGTTAACTCATGGTGCATTAACTAATGGTAACAAACATGGACTTGGATGTTAATAATGCATTAGTAAATGTTTAATTATAATTAATATATGCTGTACATGTGTTGTTCATGATTAGTTCATGTTAGTAAATACATTAACTAATGAACCTTATTGTAAAGTGTTACCGTTAATAGTTTGTCAATACTGTGAATTGTGACCTAAACTAAAGTGTTATAATTTTTTTTTAATAAGGTTAAGTGTAAAGGTATTGTCCTTGGTGTAAACAGCCTCACTGGTTCTTAAAAAAAACTGTAAGTGTATTTCTGATTCAGGGGCGAAAATTTGGTGTAAGGGCATAGTAAATAGAGGTAAAAAAAAAAAACTGAACTCAACTTCTACCATACAAGCTGTTAATAAATAGCTGATTAGTAGTTTATCAAGCTAGTTGTATTCGTTAATGACTTGTTAGTACAGTGAATTGTGAACTAAACTAAAAAGTTATCAGTTTTTTAATGGGATTAGAAGTTTACTGCATGGTCCAGAATAGTGCATTTAAAGGGATAATTCACCCAAAAATGAAAGTTCTGTGATTGTTAGCTCCCCCCTTTGCTTGTTCAAAACCTATTTAAGTTCCTTTCTTCTGTTGAAAACAAAGGAAGATGTTTTGAAGAATGCTGGTAAATGTTATCTATTGACTTCTATAGTAATGTTTTTCTACTATGATAGTCAATGGGTTTAAGCAATCAAAATTATTCAAAATATCCTTTTTGTGTTTAACAGAAGAAAAAAAGTCAAAACGTGAAGTAAATGTAGGTTTTTTTTGGCTAAACTAATTTTCATGAAGATGAACTGTGACATCACATGAGCATAATAGAGATGAATAGATTATAACGTAGACATTGTATAACGACGGTTTGTTCTGTAGACTATCAAAAAAATATAGTTTAAAGGGGCTAATACATTTGACCTTGAAATATTTAAAAAGGCTTTTATTCTAGCCAAAATAAACCAAATAAGACTTTCTCCAGAAGTAAAAATTATGTTAGACATACTGTGAAAATTTCCTTGCCCCGTTAAATATCATTTGGGAAATATTTAAAAAAAGAAAAACTTCAAATTTCAAAGCAGGTTCTGATTAATTCTGATTTCAACTGTATACATATTATACATTTACACAGTATAATTTGTGAAACTTGACAAACACTTTTGTAGAACACCTAGGACTTCTATAACAGAGGGGCGTAATAAATTGGCTGCATTCGGATTGGCTGGGATGGCTTGTTTAGATTTTTTGTCTTGTTTTTAGTCCAAATATATAAAAATCTTAAATCAATAAGCATTTTCTGCAAAAAATATTGTCTTGTTTTAAGAAATAATATGTCAAAATTAAGTTGTTTTTTTATTAAAACAAGCAAAATAATGTACCAGTTGGGTAAGAAAAATTATCTTAATTCAAAGTGAAAACAAAACCCTGCTGGCAGATTAACTTGCTTGTTTTAAGAAAAAACTCACTTTATTTTGTCATATTATTTTTGAAAACAAGATAATATTTTTGCGTGTCTAGAAAATGCTTTTTGATTTAAGAATTTTTAGATATTTGGACTAAAAACTATACCAAAACTCTAAGCAGGAAAAGCATTTTAGCAGCGTATATTGTTTATCTTTTTTTATTCTTTAATATAGAACAACAATAGTTGTTAAACCTTTATAATTATTATCCTCAGTGTGAACAGCCTTTATCCTCACCCGTTCTTAAGAAAATGTGTATGTGCATTTCTGATTCAGGGGCGAATATTTGGTGTACGAGCGCGATAACGAGGTCAAATCTCAGAAGAGGGAGTGGAAGAAGTACGATTTCCACTACGACAATGTGCTTTGGGCCCTGCTTACTCTCTTTACTGTGTCCACCGGAGAGGGATGGCCAGAGTGAGTTAACATGCATTCACTTATCTCCTGTTATCTCTCCTTTTGTGTCATCGCCTCTTATTTGGTCCTTTCTTTCAGTGTGTTGAAGCACTCTGTGGACTCCACTTACGAGAATCGGGGCCCGAGCCCGGGATACAGGATGGAAATGTCCATCTTTTACGTGGTGTACTTCGTTGTCTTCCCCTTTTTCTTCGTAAACATATTTGTAGCTCTCATCATCATCACCTTCCAAGAGCAAGGAGACAAGATGATGGAGGACTACAGCCTCGAAAAAAATGAGGTACTTACTACTTTGTTCACATGAGTCATTTAAGGTCCTATTTAACACCGGCTAAAATGTAATTTGCTTGTAATGATAGCTTATGTACCAAAACAATGTGATATATTTACTACAAAGACTGTATTTTAGGATTACAGCGCAGCCCCAATAATTTATACATAGCCACTTCTTTCAGATCACTAGGACCATTTGTCAGCAAAAAGTTAATTTCAGAAATTGATCAGTTAGAAAAATTTAATTTAACTTTTACATAATCTAATATGTTATGCTGAATGACCATTTATCAGCTATATTCTGATCATTTATTTTTATGAAACAGTAAAGCAGACATTTAATATACCTATAACTACTCTAAAAAATATATACCCTCAACGGCCACTTCATTAAGTACACCTGTCCAACTGCTTGTTAACGCAAATGTCTAATCAGCCAATCACATGGCAGCAACTCAATGCATTTAGGCATGTAGACATGGTCAAGACGGTCTGCTGCAGTTCAAACCGAGCATCAGAATAGGGAAGAAAGGGGATTGTGTCATGGTTGTTGGAGCCAGACGGGTTGGTCTGAGTATTTCAGAAACTGCTGATTTACTGGGATTTTCAATCACAACCATCTCTGGGGTTGGCAGAGAGTGGTCTTAAAAAAAAGAAAATATCCAGTGAGTGGCAGTTCTGTGGGCGCAAATGCCTTGTTAATGCCAGAGGAGAATGGCCAGTTTTTTTTTTCAAGCTGATAGAAAGTCAAGTAACCAATCGAGGTATGCAGAAGAGCATCTCTGAACACACAAAACGTCCAACCTTGAGGCAGATGGGCTACAGCAGCAGAGGACCACACCGAGTGCCACTCCTGTCAGCTAAGAACAGGAAACTGAGGCTACAATTTGCGCACACTCACCAAACTTGGACAAGAGAAGATTTGAAAAAGTTGTCTGGTCTAATGAGTCTTGATTTCTGCATTTGGATGTTAGGGTCAGAGTTTGGTGTCGACAACATGAAAGCATGCATCCATCCTGCCTTGTATCAATGGTTCAGACTGGTGGGGGTGGTGTAATGGTGTGGGGGATATTTTCTTGGCACACTTTGGGCCCATTAGGACCAATTGAGCATCGTGTCAACTCCACAGCCTATCTGAGTATTGGTGCTGACTATGTCCATCCCTTTATGACCACAGTGTACTCATATTCTGATGGCTACTTCAGTTCACTGTTCTCCAATGGCCTCCACAATCACCAGAGTTCAATCCAATAGAGCACCTTTGGGATGTGGTGGAACGGGAGATTCGCATCGTGGATGTGCAGCCGACCAAATCTTCAGCGACTGCATGATGCTATCATGTCAATATAGACCAAAATCTCTGAGGAATATTTCCAGTACCTTCTTGAATCTTTATCACAAACACTGTAAAAACATAGGGTTCCACACTTTTTATTCATATTGTCCCGACACAAATGGATTAAGTTAACACTATTAACAAATTTATGTGGATTGAACACAAAAATATTAGGCTGTCCCAATGCATTTTCAAGAATTGTGTCGTTTCAGCTCTTTAAATTAAGTAGTTTAAACGAGTCAAAAAATATATATATATATTTTTTGAGTGAAGGATTAAGGCAGTTCTGAAGGCAACAGTGGGTCCAACCCGGTAATAGTAAGGTGTTCCTAATAAAGTGTTTTTTTTCACTTGTTTTCACTACTTATTTTAAATAAGCTGAAACGACACAATTCTTGAGCTTTTTTTGGGATAACTTAATTGTTTTATGTTCAGTCTACTTAATTTTATTAAGTTAACTTAATGGATTTGTGTGTAACCCTGCATTGTTTACAGTGTAAACATTTATAATCTGTATTTAATATGATTTTTATGTTTATAAAAATCACTTTTGTGTATTAAATTAAATGCAGACAATAACATGGTGCACTATTTATTTATTTATTTATAAATACATACATATCGACTCAATAGAATGGGTTTTGCAAATAATATTGTTTGTTGGAAATGTCAAAAAGTGAGAGGGACATATATTCATTGTATTTGGGACTGTTCACTAGTTCAGCCTTGTTGTCTAGAAAACACGGGAAAACTTCCAAAATTCCACAGTTAAAAGAATGGTTCAATATAATGATTAAAACAGCTTTGAATGTCTACTTTACAAATGTCATAATAAGGACAAAGCAGGGGTCTCTGTATATAACTCAGTGTGGGTAGACTTTTGGTCTTACAGCTTGTGTCGATGTCTTGTAAGACAATTTAAAATCATTTACCAGGTTTTCTTTATAATATTGTACTTTTGTCCATAGTAATTACTGTATACATCCTGGCTTTACATTTAGTAAACCTGCCAGTGATTATTTGTAATATGTGTTTTTATTATTTTATAATGCTCCAGAAGAAATTCATAAACAAATTTGGATTAAAAAAAAACACATATATATGGTTGAGAGAGACAGTTATTGAATAAATAATACAAATTAAAAACACACAGTTTTATATAATAATGATTAAAATAAGCAGGATTTTATGATAACCACTATATAAATAAATATAAATGCATATTTAGCAACAATGAGGAAAAAACTAAACCATTCAAAAGCTAAGACTTTTCATATTTGTGTGGATTATACCTAGAAAATTCCTATGTATGTTTGTTTGATTATTTTGCCACATGCTAATATATGAAAAAGCTCTGAGCATTAGTCGCAAATTCAAGCATGATGTCTACTTTAGAGAGAAGGTTTCACTTTTCACTTCAATTTCCAGAGCAACAAACATGCAATGTGATACGTAAGATGCTTTTGTTCACTGTTTTCCCTTGTTCTGTTTCTTCTAGAGAGCCTGTATTGATTTTGCTATAAATGCCAAACCTCTAACGCGCCACATGCCTCAGAACAAGCAAAGCTTTCAGTACCGAATGTGGCAGTTTGTGGTGTCGCCTCCGTTTGAGTACAGTATCATGTCTCTCATTGCGCTCAACACCATCATCCTTATGATGAAGGTACAAGATTTTTTCCACCCAACATTAGTAAACTGTAAATTAACTAACAGTTGGCTATAGTTTTTGATTCATGGGTTTTAAATTAGTTAATGCTTTTGAATAGCAATACTGGAACTTTATCTCTGCTCAGACTATTTTGATAGTTTCAAGCTCCAATTGTCTTTTACTGACAATTTTAATAGTTTGAAACAATAACTTGTCTGGGATATTTATTTCAATTCCAGTACTAAAATGAATGAAGTAGCTGTAATTTTTTGAATATGGCAGTTGGTGAGAATATTTTTTTAGTTTTTTTAGTTGTTGATGTATTCTTTTCCACCAAATATTGATTTCTTAACTTTTTTAAGTTACGACAGTGATATTTGTCGTCTAAAATACATAAACATGTCTGAAAACTGAAAACATGGCACTTTTTTATATTTTATAAAATAAATGCTCTGAAATAAAACATTTTAAATTTTGAATATGGAAAAAAACGTTCTCTGTTGTTAATTAAACAAAACAAAAATGTGATTTACTCTAGCATAAAAAGCTGCTCAGATCAGAGCATAACACAACTAGAAAATTCGTAATACAATTTAAATGTTTAAATAAACAAAAAGTCACCCATGAATCACAAGATACAGTCATACAGATATTTTTTGCACTAAAGCTTTTGTCATGTTCTTATTTTTTTAACTGTGTGTTTTCAGTATAATGGGGCTTCCGATGCATATGACAAAGTCCTGAAGAACCTGAATATAGTGTTCACCACATTCTTCTTCATGGAGAGTATTCTGAAAATCATTGCCTTTGGTGTCAGAGTAAGTGTCATACAATTTTTTTTTTTTTTAACACTGTCTTTATCCGTTTTTAGGAACTTGTACTAAAGAAAAGAAAAACAAAACATACAAAATTATTTAAATTAAATACATTTAAAATAAAATAATTATAATTACAGGTATATAAATAAATAAATAAATAAATGCATGTACATCCACATAAAAATAAAGGTGTCAAAAAAGTCTATTATTAGCAGGTGATACAAGATACAAGTTATTTGGACAAAAGATTTGTATCAGCTTCGTATCAATTCCATATTTAGAAAAGATTTCCATTCTCACAATGAGTTTCTGAGTTTTCTTAGCCTTTCAACCGAGTTCGTTCTTCCAATGTAATCTGGCAGCATGTTCAGTGCTGCGAATACATTTTAAAAGCCGATCTTGCTTATTTAAATTACTTGAGGAAACTAATTATATTGAAACTTACTGGCAATGGATGATTTTGTGCTAGCTGTTTTACGAGTTTGCAGTTGAAACAGTTTAATATAAGTTTCTCTGAAACTTTTAATATTTTACTTTCATTTTAATTAGGCTAGATTTTATTTTATTTAACAAACCAGTTTGTGTTTTGTCACTGAAGCATATAGCGGACTTGTTTTGAAGCACTTCACCTCAAATGTTATTTGTTATTCTTATTTATAGATAACTGATCAACAAAAAATACATTAAAATTAAGATAAATATTATACCAAACAGAATTTTGTTTTAAAAAAATATATTTTTCCAAGAAAAATAAATGAATTATATTTTAGTTTGTAACCCTCCACTACTCAATCGTGTGGTAATGATTTGTTTCGCTCTGTGGAAACAAGGATTTAATTCATGCTTTATTGTAAATCACAAACCTCTGTCATATATTAGCTATTTATTTAATAAGTCTTTAGTTTAAAGATTATGTCTTGAGCATCTGATTTTTTTCTTGGTGCTGATGTGCTTTCATTATCTCCATCTCACTAGCGGCAAGTTCCAACAAGGGAGTGTTTAATAAGCAACCTTTAGTAAGGCTGGAAAATATACATTTAGATTTAATAGAAAATATCTTAAAATTATTAAGGAAATAAACGTTTAATCCAATCAATGTCAAACTAATGCCCTTAAATAATGTAGTCTAGTTTTCAGCAAGCGTGAGTGTTTATTGAAATTGAAATAAGATTAAAAATTTAAATTGAGATAAGAAATGTTGTTATAGCATTACTTGTGACAGCTTTGGGAAATAACACTCGTCATAGATGTCACAGGAAAACTGATTGTGAAGCAACATGCAGTCTGGGACATTTGTTACCCACTAGATGTCAAGATTTAATCAAGAATTTAATCAAGAATCAAAATCGCATAATCTGACATAGTGGCTTTCGTAATCGACAATAAAAATCATGTGATCTGACCGGGCTTTAGTCTCATACATTATTCATTCATACTTCCTCCTACTTATTTACACCTGAGATTTTTAGATGAAGCATTTTTTTTTTACAAATCTTTCTAAATGTGTTCACAAAAAAGCTTAATTTACTTTTACGTAAAATTTGATTTGCTACATTCTATTTTTGTTTTTTTCTATGCAGGATTGTGTAAACCAGATGCACACACATGATTTGTTAACACACTTCTTCTTTTGTTTCTCTACAGAATTTTTTCAGAGATGCTTGGAATATTTTTGATTTTGTGTCTGTTATCGGCAGCATCACTGATATTTTAGTGACTGAGCTCGTGGTAAGTGCTGCTTTCAAAAAAAAAAAAAAGTATATACACATTGCATCTTGATTTACGTTGTAACTGAATGGACAGGAGTGAACATATCACCTTTATTACATATTTTAATCCAGTAAATACATCAGCTCCCTTTTTCAGGAACCATAAAAAACATATTTAAGTACTGAATGTCTAGCATGTGTTTTAGCACATCAACCTATACTGCATACTTTCTTGTATTGCATTTAAAGAGAAATGGTATTAAATTGTTTTAATTTAATGGTAAATTGTATTTGTCAGCAGGATAACATTGTTGTTTTTTTTTAATATTGACCCTTTTACATCGCATATTCATGCTATGGCTAAGTGTGTAGTGTGTTTTGTGTGTAGATGTCAGTGTTTTGAGTGTGTGTTTGTGCTAGTGTTGTGTCCTATCTGTGCTTTTTGGGTGCTCTTGTCTGTAGAAATGTAAACTCTGATGTGTTACACTGCAGTTCATGGGCTTTCCCAGTGGCCATACATTATGTAGATTGATATTCATTATAACTTTAACAGTGATGTATTTTTGTATTATTTAAATAACTTTCTAGAGTCTATTCATACAGTATATTAAATTATAATTTTTTTTTCATGTTTTAGGAATATTTAGGGCTGTCAGTTGATTAAAGTTAATTGCATTTATTCGCAAAATAACTGTGGGATTATTCAGTTTGTGCAATAAATTCTATACCTCACTCCTAATTGTTTATTTCAGTTAATGATAAGATTATCATTAAGATTACAGATTACGATTCAATCAAAAATATTTATATATTGATGTATCATATATTGTGCAATTCAAAGGCTTTTAAGTCTGTGTGAAATCAAAATGTAAAATGTTTAAGCACACATTGTTACTCTTTAGGTAAACAAATAATCGGTGCAAGTTAATCCACTAAAAAACTATGTTTGTTTTGATAATCTTTAATCAAAATTGGACCATTTGCTTCCTTGTTTACCTTGGCTGTCCTTCTCTGTTGATATGAGTTTGAATTTATTAGCCACAATATTCTTAACCACAACTATTGACTAACCCACCCTTCTCCTTCTCTAAACCCAACCAATAGTGTTTGGCTTCTGTTTTTGTCTTACTGCCGTTCTTTATCAGACTCAAACCCGTTCTTTGTGGTCATCTCCTCTCTGCATTTTAAGTCCACCGACGTTCATGCTGAGCTAATTGGACAAACTGGTAATAACCAGAAAGCCCTCCATATGGAAGTAAGCGGTCAGCTGGTAAGTGCGAAATGGAACTGCATATGTAATTCTGGCTACATTATTCGCAATCTCCAGACATGTATATAGGGCTACGTTTTTAGAATGAGCCTATGTTGGACAAAACATAAAATAGCTACATTTCCTCGCAAGATCAGGCTTAGAAAATCTTGTAAACTTTGATGTACTTTTTGCCTACAACATATTTGACATTTATTTTCTACACAGCTTAGACCTGTGGCGTGTTAATTATTATTTAAAATAAAACACAAGTCAGTAACATGCTGGTCATTAACAAGTTTTTTTTTTAACACAGAATTATAGGTTATATGTCCAACATTGACTCATTCTGAAAACGTAGCCCTACAGTATACACATTTCTGGACATCATGAATTATGTAGCCAGAAGTACTTATGACTGTATTTAGTCTTTAAAACGAACGCTACAGGGTGGTATGACGCTGTTTCTTTTTGCGCTAGCAGCTGACCGCTAACTTCTGTGTTAACAGTTACCAGTTTGATCAGTAGCTCGCCATGTTCATCAGCGGACTTGAGACACAGAGAGGAGTCAGAAGCCAAAATATAAAAAAAATACAAATAAAATAGCAGGGTAAGAATGTGGTAAAATCTGATAATGTGGCAAAATAGGGGCTTTTCTTTTTCTGAATTGCTTTTCGGTTGGGTTTAGGGAAGTGGGTTGGCGAGTCAACCGATGCTTTTGAAAACACTATTGGTTGCGTTTAGGGATAGAGGATGGGTCAGTCCATCGGTCAGTCACTCAGTCAATCAATCAATCAAAAGTGGCCTCTAGTGGATTCACGATAGAACAACAGACGCGAATGGCACTCTTCGAAAGATATAGTTCTCGAAAGGCATACACAGCGCCCTCTGGTGGATTCACGAAAACAAAAACTGCAAAAAACGTAGCTCCTGGGACTTATTTAGCGCTCTCCAGAAATGTATATTTCGGTACGTTTTCAGAATGAACCTAGGTTGTATATGTCGCTCATATAGTATTGAAATCATCATTTTGGTATCGTCACTGTACTATTTTTAAATCATGTAATTTTTAAATCATGTAAATCTAATTAACAATAACATTATAAAAGTTTTGCAGGTTTCAGTAATTTTTTTGTGTTACTTTCTCAAATTGATTGCGTGTGTTAACTAGTTAACACTGACAGCTGTAATTATCTTAAGCATTTTTTGTATTTTAATAATAAAAAGTAGTTTAGTAGTTTTTAATCGAATCTTTATTTCAGTAACCAACATTATTTTTATTAAATAATTTCTGATAAAACTAATTAGCACTTAAAATACTGCCTGTATAACACTGGCTTCTTAACAAAATGCTTTTAAGGGCCACTTTTATCACTCTGCTTCGGCCACTGGAACAGCCCTGACAGTGAATCAATACCCACCGTATCTGTGTTTGATTAATCAGCCTGTTGACTCTATCCATAACGACTTATTCCTGTTTTATCTTTTTACATGCTTTCTTTGTTCCTCTGATTTGTTGGCGATAAACCCATCCAATCCAAAAACAAACAAAAACAAAATGCACTATGAAACTCTCATATACTCCATCTCATATGTACCCATTCAAAACCCCCTCCTCACACACACCTACTGTACATAAATGCATCCATCTACTGCAACAACACATAGAATCTGGTTGGTTTGTAATTTTCTCTCAGCTTCTATTGCATCCATTACCCAAAATGCCTCGCTCTTCCCTGCTCACCTCTCTCAAAGCATGTGCTTCCAGTATGACGACCTCGTCTCTTAACGATGCTTGAAAATTGGACAAATGCTCACGTTGATGCTCATATTTTGGTTTAACAATTTAAAATAAGACAGGGTGGTACAATGTAATAATGTGTTAGTTTGCTATTTATATCGTGGTAAATTTATCTACACTGTTGCCACTTATGTTACAATAAGTCAAAAGAGGAAAAGTTATTTGGTTTGGAATTTAAAACAGGTAATAATACAACGAGATATTTATTGTTTATATTAAAAAATTGATGTTAACCTATTTTTGTAAGGATTTGGTCATATCACCCACCTTTATATGAACACATATGTGTGGGTCAAAGACGAAAGGGGGGGGTTTAGGTTTTAAAAATGTTTGTCCATACTTTAAAAGGTGTCTTTTTTAATTGTATTTTTACAGAGCACATATAATGAGTATTACATTTTTTTTACAGTGATTAACCGAAAACACCCCCTTAAATGTTATTCAATTAACAATAGTATATAAAGTCATTTTAAATACTTTATTAAATTATTAATCTAATTAAATTAATCGAATTTTGATTGATTTGATTTAAATCAAATGTGATTGAATTAATTTTAATGAATGATTCAGTGTTTTTTAGTTTTTACACTTTGCCACTATTTCCCTATAAATCACTGGGATTTATCCAATTGTCAGAAAGACATTTATTAAATATTTTATATGATTATTTAAAAAAATATTTAGCAACATGGTGGCTCAGTGGTTAACACTGTCACCTCACAGCAAGAAGGTCGCTGGTTCGAGTCCCGGCTGGGCCAGTTTGTGTTACTGTGTGGAGTTTGCATGTTCTCCCCGTGTTTCACATGGGTTTCGTCTGGATGCTCCAGTTTCCCCATAGTCCAAAAACATGCGGTATAGGTGAATTGAATAAACTAAATTGTCTGTAGTGTATGTGTGTGAATGAGAGTGTTTCCTAGTCTGGGTTGCAGCTGGAAAGGCATCCGCTGTGTAAAAAAAAAAAAAAATCCCCTGATGAATAAAGAGGCTAAGCCGAAAAAAAAATGAATGAATAATTAATTAAATAAATATACAGATCAGAATAAGTTGTTTCATGTTTCCATTAATATATTTGTTATGCTGAATGACTATAAACATTCATATACCCATATATTTACATTTCATTTAAATATACCCTAATAACAGTCTTTTAAAATAACAGTTAATTGTTGTTTAAATTGTTTAAATTTAAATAAAATCTCAGAAATATATATTTTTGCCTCTTGAATATATATATATATATATATATATATATATATATATATATATATATATATATATATATATATATATATATATATATATATATATATATATATATATATATATGATGCCTCTTGTGCATCTTTTTATTTTTAGGGAGAAACCTTAAAAAAAAAAAAAAAACTTAAAGTGACTTGAAGTCAGAATTTTTTATTTTTTTGCATTGTAATAATTCCTTTTGTAAATGTAATATAATTCAGCCACCAACATAGAACGCCTCATCTTTGACCTGTATATTAAACCAAACCAATATCTGGTCAATTTAAGTGAAATGTAACAACATTTATAAGGGTTTATTAAGGGTAGCTCACCAGCGAGAGCTCTACATTTGTTTTTGCTCATAAAGATGCTTTTACACTTACACAAATTCTCACAGACGTTGCCATGCCATTGCCGAATGCCATGCACTTTAGCAAAAGCTGCATGATGACGACGACTCTTTCATTCCTGTTTCTCTGCTTTCCTCAACTCATCCGCCTGTTCTGCACTACTGCAGTTCCTCCTCTGTGCGGAAGAGGGCGCAATGTCTCACTCATTGAAATATGTGTGTATGCTGGAACGAGGGAGTGATCCTCAATAACCTGTCCACACAGTGCGGCGATTTGAACAGAAACACTTCAAATAAGATGCAGAGACATTTGATCCTATGCACTGAAAATTTGTAAAAATCCTAAGAAATAAAGTTAATGGCAAGAAAATGTTTGTGTGGATTGGACTATTGAGAATTACGTGACCAACACAGCAATCGCCATTGGCTACTGCTGTTGGTGTTTCATTGTGTATGCCTGTATTTTAGGGGTGTATCGATACGCATAATATTTCGGTTTGGTATATTTAAGTGTATAAGTAGGGGATAGTTCACCTAAAAATTTTATTTTATCATTTATTAAGCTATATATTTTTTCATAGTCCACAGAACAAACTATCATTATACAATGACTTGCCTAATTATCCTAACCTATCTTTCGGATGAGACGTTAAACCGAGGTCAACCAAGATCACTTTGGTAAACCAAGATCACTTTAAGCTGTATAGAAGCATCTTGAAAAATATCTAGTCAAATATTATTTACTGTCATCATGGTTAAGATAAAATAAATAAGTTATTAAAAAAAATGAGTTATTAAAACTATTATGTTTACAAATGTGTTGAAAAAATCTTCTCTCCCTTAAACAGAAATCGGGGAAAAAATAAACAGGGCTTATAATACGGGGGGGGGGGGGGGGGTGACTTCAACTCTACTGAAAAAAACATCTTAAACCAGCCTTGGCGGGTTGGCTGGTTTTAGCTGGTCGACCAGGCTGGTTTTAGAGGGGTTTTGGCCATTTCCAGGCTGGTTTCCAGCCATTTCCAGCCTGGTTTTAGCTGGTCAGGCTGGGAGATGACCAGCTAAAACCAGCTTGACCAGCCTAGCCAGGCTGGCAGCCTAGGCTGGTTTAAGCTGGATTTTTCAGCAGGGTTGTATCACAAAAAATGACTGAGATCATGTCTATGTGCTGTGGGATAAGTTGATATATAAATTATTGTGACAGGCCTACTTAAACGTCTGTGTGATTGGAGAAAAAAGTAATTTCAGAAGTAAATTCTTAGTTTTCCAGCTGCTACCGAGAACACACTGAAGCATTATTTCATAACTGAGGGGAACATCTACCAAAACCGGGATTTGTGTCTACCGTTACACCCCTACTGTAAATCTTGCTAAATCTTACAGTGCATCAGGCTGCTTCCATACTGTGCATTGCCTGTCTCAACAGATCAGTGCATTTGATTAAAAAAAAGTTGATGCTTTAATATATGATTGGATGATGACTGTTACAGTTTAGTGATTGTTTTTTTTTTCCCTTGAGCCCCTCCTGCATTAATTGTCCTCATTTTTTGTTTCATTTTTTTAGTGTCAATCCATATTTGAGTTGATTTTTATGTTGGTTTCTATGTTTATACGCATTTATGAATTACTTTTAAGCCACTCTTTCCCTCTAAATTAATATTATTTTCTTGTTCATTTGACCTAATGAGGAATATTTGATTCGTGAACTAATGGTGCTTTTTTTTCTTCACTTTACCTCATGTATTCTCTCTTTTCTGCACTCGCTTCTCTCTTTCTTCTCTGTCTACACACATCTCTGTCTCTACATACATCTCATTCTCAATCTCGCCCCAGAATAACTTCATAAACCTGAGTTTTCTGAGACTCTTTCGAGCAGCTCGTCTCATTAAGCTCTTGCGGCAGGGCGAGACCATTCGCATTCTGCTTTGGACCTTCGTTCAGTCATTTAAGGTATGAAAAGATATACTTATATGATCATATATATAGTCACACATCACTAAATATTTGCAAAGAAATTTTGCTTCATATTCTAGAATATTTTCAATTCCAATTCTCTAAATGCAGTTTAACCATCATCATGTTTTCAGGTCAATTTTGAGCTTGAAGAGACGCATAAACATTTCTGACATTGTTTCTTTAATTTGTATTCAATCCAGTGGAATAATGCTGGCAATTCTTGGAGTTGAATTCAAATACTCATTCAAAATAATCAAATAATTATAAACTATAAACAAATATATTTCTATTTAGCTTTTCTTTTTTAAATATAGTAATGATAGTACTTAAATTGAAACCTATTTTTTTTAAGAAGGCAGTATTTGCAATTTTTATTTATATTTATATTTAGTATTTCCAATTTGCACTTGGTTCTGAGGTCAAAAATGTTTTTTAATCGGGCTAAATATTTGGAAAACATTTTTTCACAAACAAAACTTTTAAATATTTTTACCATTTTAGTAATTTTGTAATATCTGATTTTATTTCTATTTACAGTCACATCATTAAATATTTGCAGATTCTAGAATATTTGCAATTCTAATTCCCTAAATTCGGTTTAATCATCATAATGCTTTTGGGTATATTTGCATAAAAAGTTTTACTACTGTTTAATGATTATGTTCCATTAATTACAATAGGAATAATACTGGTAATTCGCAAATAATAGCCACTTGTAAATTGCAATAAGTTAAATTCATATATTCATTCAAAATAATCCAATATTTTAAAACTAAACCCAAGTATATTTTTATTTAACTTTTTTCTTTCTTTTTTTTATAGAATTTAAGTGTAGTAATGATAGTCCTTAAATTTAAGCATTTACGTTTTTTTTTTTTTTTTTTTCCAGCAAGGCGGTATTTGCAAACCATTTTTGCTCTAAAACCTTCATGCTGGTTCTAAGGTCAAATTAATTTTTTTAAAGGAATAAGACAAAGTATTTGCAATTTTTTTTTTACAAACAAAACATTCAGATATTTCCTTAATATCTTCTAATCATTTATTTTTCTATTCAGCTTTGTTTACCATTTTTAAGCGGTTTTGAAGTCATTATTTCAAATGATGTTAGTTCAATTCATATATTCTGTCAAAATTATCAAATAATTTACAACAGAACAAAGTAATCTGCATTTTGTATTATAGTTTATTGGATACTTCAACACATTTCTTGTTGTACATGTCTTTGTGACAAATTTTAGATTTGTAACTGTTATAATAAATGTATAGTGACATATTTGTTCATATTTATAAAAACACAATTCTGTCTGATATCTTACTATTTCCATTCTCTTTCTCTCTGCCGTTCACAGGCTCTGCCATATGTATGCCTGCTCATTGCAATTCTGTTTTTCATCTACGCCATCATTGGCATGCAGGTAAAATGAGCTTTAACATCACTCTGGATTTTTAAAGAATCATGCCCATGAACTCATTAGTTTTGTATTCACCCTGTGCTGCTTTAGCTGTTTGGGAACTTGGCTCTGGATGACGAAGGTGCTATCAATGAACACAACAACTTCAGAACCTTCTTCATGGCCCTCATGCTCCTCTTCAGGTCAGTCCTTTGTCTTTCGCACTGTTAGTTTAGAGTTATCTATATGAGATTGTAGTGTTAATTCATAGATTTTTTTTTTCCAATTTACATTTTAGTGCAACTACAATTTAAGCTAAAATTTAATATCAATTTGTAATTTTTATTTAGCTTTCATTTCTTTTAGTTTAAGTGTAGTAATTGAAATACTTAAAACCTTTCTAATTTGTTTTTATAAAGAAGGTATAATATATTTGCAATTTACATTTATATTAAATATCTGCAATATTTATACAGCTATATACAGTATATATATATATATATATATATATATATATATATATATATATATATATATATATATATATATATATATATATATATATATATATATATATATATATATATATATATATATATATATATATATATATTTATATATATGTTACGGTCAGAATTATTAGACCTCCTGGTAAATAAAAATTATTTTATATTTTTCCCCAATTTCTCTTCAGCTAATAATATTGACCTTAAAATGTAGGGGTGTCAAAATTAATAGTTTCTTCTGTGCACCGTGATGCAGACTCAAACAATATCAGAATTGGTTCAGTAATAATCGTAACCGGTTACTTATGTACTTACGTCATTTATCTCATATGTGCTATGTCTTTCTGTTGAGCATGGAGTCAATCATAGGCATTTAAAAACTTGCTCGACCGCTCAAAAAGCAACCAGGATAATATTTACGTTTGTTTATTTGCTATAAATACTCGTGTTGTTCTGTGCATGTCGTTGAGTGTTGTTTGATGCATTCAAAAAGAGTGTTTTCTTTCAGAGGCAAAATAAAGGTACAGTACAAATATCTGACTGCTTGTATTAAAGGAGAAAATTGTATTACAAATGCAAATAAAATGTATTTAAAATATACATTTTAATACAAGAAATCTTGTAAAATATCAAATTGTTTACGAAAAGCATGGTCAATGCATCGTCGATGCACCGAGATTTCGAATTGAATTGAATCGATGGCATGATAATCGTAACCAAACTTAACCTACACTAGGTAGTTTCTCACCTCTATTAAAATGGTTTAAAAAATGTAAAACTGTTTTTATTCTAGCCAAAATAAAGCAAATTAAAATAAAACTTTCTCCGAAAAAAAAAAATATAGTAAACACTGTGAAAAATTTCTTGCTCTGGTAAACATCATATATATATAGAATTTTTATAAATATATTTTTATTATATATAATTATTATTTGTTTATTTATTTGTTTATTTATTTTTCTTATTTTATTTTGGTAATTTAGAATTACTCTTAAGCCATTTTCAGTCTTAAGATTAATCCATTCAATTTTATCCACAAAAAAAGTTTTAGTTATCTTTAATCAAAATCGAACCATCTATCTCTGAAACAGCAGTCCTTCTCTGAGGATGTTAGTTTGATGGATTGGCTGAAATATGCTTAGCCACGTCCCTTCAATTAATTATTTGCTGTGAGTGAAAGATGAGAGGAGGAGGCCAAAGATAAAACCCCACCCCCTACTTAATATTACATTTCAGCTGGAAATACGTCGTCATAATAAAATAAAAATGAGCAGAAACTTCTGGTTCATGCTGACTTGAAATCCTCATATGAAACTGATCATTCAACATATATTTGATTTTATGTCAGCTCTTTTCAGTGGAAGCTCTTTTTGTGTGTGTTGGTAACAGGAGTGCCACGGGCGAGGCGTGGCATGATATCATGCTGTCATGTCTGGGAGGAATGCCCTGTGAGCCGGAGGAGGTTGGATCAGAATGTGGCAGCAATGTGGCCTATGCATACTTCGTCTCTTTCATCTTTCTCTGTTCGTTCCTGGTGAGAACAGCCTCTGCTTGTTTCTTTACCCCTTACTTTAAAGGTCCCCTGAAATCAGCATTCAAGATTATTTGGGCGTTAGTATCATTATATTAGTCTTGAGGTTATCTATAACGCCCCATTCACAAGGGGCTTCAGCGCCAACACTTGACTGAGGGCGTGTCTAAAGTTGGGGCTAACGTGATCATCATAGCAGTGTCAGCCAATGAAATTCAGTCAGCAATAGGCCACTGTCTAGCTGGTGTATTTGCATACAGCAATCTGATTGGCTGACGCTTCTGAAGGCGCTTGAAAAGTTGAGCTAGCCCCAACTTCCGCAGAGAGAAATGCCTTTGAAGCAGCGCCGATGGATCCAAAATGTCGTTCGGCATTGCCTGACGTCACCCATTCAAAGTGAATGGGAAGCATTGACGCTGACATCCCGTGTGAATGGGGCATAAGCATGTGTGCTCAATTCATTGGGCCTATAATGTTCCGTATTATTTGATCTTTTATTATTTTTTGTATATGATTGATTAAGTAGGATTTACATGAAGATTTAGGCATGACGAGTTCTCTTTCTGTGTTTAGATGCTGAATCTTTTTGTGGCTGTCATCATGGATAACTTTGAGTACTTGACCAGGGACTCCTCCATCCTGGGTCCGCATCATTTGGATGAGTATGTCAGGATATGGGCAGAGTACGACCCCGCAGCCTGGTGAGTGGCACTTTCCTCACACACACATTTTAAAAAGACCCTTTTATTCTTTTAGGCACACATGCAGCCATTGATTTTCACTTGTTAATTGTAAAACCTAACTCTGCTGCAACACTTAATTAAAAAGAACGGTTTAACTGCAAACTAACAACTATCATAACATTCTAAAGATTGTCTTATAACTGAGAATTTTGTGCAGACTAGGGTTGGGCAATATATAAAACATGTTTCAGAACATTTGACAGATTCAAGATCACCTTTTTTAAAACTAATCAATAAGTACACCATTAAGTGTCCATTGGTGCAAATATAAAACAAAATCGGTTAAGTGTCTTTGCGAAAAAAAATGCTTCAAGTGTTTACACTTAGATATTGCTTGATAATGTTAGCAGGTTTGGCATGCTGTCCCAGGAGAGAACCCTGAGCTTAGAGATAATTGAGCCCAAGGCTCAAACCTGGTTACTGAGCGTGTATGGGGGTACAAGATCAGGTAGTTCTTGAGAGCTCCCCGAATTCATTCGACTTATTCCTTGATTATCGGGGGCAGTCCTAGAGGAATAAACCAGCAACCACACCAGCTTATACCTATGTGGTGAAAACTCAGTACTAAAGTACTCATATACTGTTCCTCTTGGTTTATTTAATTCACTTATGTCACATTTCTTTGGACTGTGGGAAGTAACCAGAGTACCCTTGGGAAACCCACGCTAGCATGCAGAGAACATGTAAACTCCACACAGAAATGCCAGTTGGCCCAGCTGGGACTAGAACCGGCAATCTTCTTGCTGTGACGCAACAGTGCTAGCCACTGAGCCACCGTGTCACCCAATTCTGGATTAATCTAGAAATAGGAGGAGGGAGATAGGGTTGATTTGGGGGGATTAAAATGAAGATAAGGGAGTAAAGTTAAGCTGCAGACACACTGGACTTTTCTCCTCATAGACTTCCATTCATAAGCACGCGATTGTGTCAGACCGGTTTTCCAGTTTTCTGCCTTGCAAAGTTCAATCTTTGTGAACTCTGACTTGCGAAATCGCATCACTTGACTGTGTGATACCAATTGAAGAAGAACACGTGACCTTTCTCGACAAAAATGTAAAATATGGAGCAATCGCTCGCTTTTTTAAATACCGAATCATCTTGTTTAATTCCACTCCTTTTGGCAGCGCTGCGCAACAGAAAGCTCAAACTCTAGTGTGACTGCGCCATTAGACAGGATATTTATGTTGAGTTTGGAATGATCTGATTGGCTTGCTAATGATTACGGCTAGGGGACCAGCCGTTATCAATCATATCATGTGCTCCTCTCAAAACTAGTTTGTGAAACGTCACTTAAAATATCAATATGAAACGTAATCTTAAACATTTCTATATATTTAAAAATAACATCAAACATGAAAAATACTAAATATTTCAAAGCCAAAATGAAGACATTCAGTTTTAGATAACAGCTTCAAATCCAAATTTGGTGAACAAACATGCATCAAAACACGCTGTGATCCAGTTCAATTGTCTTTTTTCCAGTTCTACTACTTTCCCCATTATGTTTTTAATGTGAAATAAATCTGTATTAATAACATTTTCATGATCAGAGATGTGTTCCTTTAGCTCCTTCAAAGAACATACACTCAAATCTAATTACATGTGCTCACTTTAAATTAATTTAAACTAAAAAATGGAATAAATTCACAAAAAATTGCCCAGCCCTAGTGCAGACAAACTAACCTAAAAAAGTGATTCTTCTCCATAGCGCTCACGTCTTTTGTTACTGAAAACATCAGCAGAATATCCCACTACACTGTACGTGATCACTCAAGATAAGGCCCTGTCTCAGTTAATGTATTTTAAACTCTAATGCCCAGTATTTGTCTTTATATCCCTCCTGCCTATTTGATATCGTGTTACATATGTAGAGTCCGATTGTACCAACTCTGCCCAATCAGTAGTGTCTCCCAGTTCCCCCGTCCCAGTGCTTTGGTCATCCTCGAGTGCTGTTCTGCTGGAGCCCATGGAGACAGTCTGAACCTGAAAATGGGGCACTGAGTGACCACGTTTGCTCTGTTCGTGCACCAAACAGGGATTCAGCAAAAAAAGGTTTACGGTTTCAACCAGGGTGATGCGCCATTCAGAATTGATTTGTTTATTTTTATTTATTTTTATTTTTTAGATCAATTTCTGAATTTGAGTTGAGGTACCAAACAAGATGTAGAATTGATGGATGGATGGATGGATGGATGGATGGATGGATGGATGGATGGATGGATGGACAAATAAATAAAGGATGGAACAAAAATATTCTTGGATGGATGGATGAATGGATGGTGGATTGTATGAATGAAAGAATGAAAAGATGTATTGAGAAAATGTATGGATGAATAAATAATGTATGGATGGATGGATAAATGGGTGGATGGGCAAATGGATGGATGGATAAAACAAAATTATTCTCAGATGGATAAATGGTGGATTGGAAGGATTAAACTAAAATATTCTCAGATAAATGGATTGTGGATTGGATGGATAGACAAATTAAAAGATGTATGGATGATGAGCGCATGAAAAAGTAATTCTTGGATGGATGGATGAATGGATGGATGGATGGATAGATGTCAGAATGAATAAGATATGGATGGATGGACGGATGGATGAGTTGGTGGATGGATGAATGAAACAAATATATTTTCAGATGGATGAATGTTGGATTGGATGAATGGAAAAATTTAAAGATTTAAGGATAAATGAATGAAACAACTAATTCTCAGATGGATGGATGGATGGATGGATGTATGGATGGATGTATGGATGGATGTATGGATGTCCGAATGAATAAAAGATGGATGGATTAATGCATGGATGGATGGGTTGATGGATGGATGGATGGATAAATGAAACTAAAATATTCTCAGATGGATAAATTATGGATTGGATTAATGGAAAAATGAAAGGATGGAAGGATAAATGAATGAATACATGGATAAAACAAATAATTCTTGGATGGATGAAACAAATAATTCTTGGATGGATGGATGGATGGATGGATGGATGGATGGATGGATGGATGGATGGATGGATAGATAGATAGATAGATAGATAGATAGATAGATAGATAGATAGATAGATAGATAGATAGATAGATAGATAGATAGATAGATAGATAGATAGATAGATAGACAGATGAAGGTGCTCAAATTACTCAGTCCATCTCATGATATGAAACCAAAGCAGTTTTTCAATTCTGAATTTTGCACAATCCTGATTTGAACGAATACTTCAGTCAAAAAATAATAATAATATTGCAGTATACAGTAAGTACATCATTTTAAACATTTGTAAAAATCACCTTTTCTAATCTTTAAAATGAATATATGTGCCAACAACTGTGGAAAAGTTTCGATTTTAATAATGCAAGAATTGATTGAGAGATAATCTGCTTAACAAGACAAACAATGAATGAGTGTGTATACGAAGAAACTGAGCAAGTGATTTAAAAGAGAGACTGAAAGTGAGACCCTGTGCATGGCAGATTCTGACTTCACAATGACTTAATTCTCCCATCTCTATGGCTCAGGTGTGCATGGCAAACATCTTCACAGACAAGCTGTCGCAGCTTATTTCTGTACTTGCCACTGCATACAAACGTTAACAAAATACACCTCATGTATTTTGCCTGGTAAAGCCCACGTAGCTGTCACTGTATGCAGTTCAATTAAGTCATTGGACTCGCCTAGATGAGAGAGCCTCTCATGTGCACGGTCATACCGGTGGATTCATTTACTCTGCACCGTGATGGGGGAGGATTCAGAACAGCACTAAAGATCATTCGAGGACAGCCTCGCCAATTTCTTTCTTTCTTTTCTCTGCATTTGGTAATTTTATACAACACATGCATAGCTGGGGTTTGCTGCACCATAATCCTGACATGCATGTTTTGATGTTGGTCCCTTTTCACATTTACAGCTTTGGATAATGGATGGATAGCATGCCTGTACATGCATATTTATTATATATTTCTATTTATATCAAATAAATAGAAACTAAATCTTAATAACCATTGAAAAGCTGCTAAGACACAGATTTAGCTTTCCTCAGCAGATTTTTAATGCATATGAATGATCTGAAGAATGAAAGTAGTCACACTCTCAGTTGATCGCTCTCCCATAATACTCTTGCAAATGTAACTTTCATTACTGCTGAAAATAATGTTTTCAAATCAGCCGATTTGAATGTTATCACTCGATTGAATTGGCATTATCAGTGGTTGTCAGCTGATAGATATGGGCCAGTAGGGGCCTTCTAAACCTACTGGTTGGATCACAAGGCTGTTATCATCCATCAACTTGATTAATCAGCTATAGATCACATATGGCTGGGGCTGGAAGTTAACAAGAATTATTTAAATTATTTATTAAACTTCCCATGAATTGTATTTTATTAACGGTTACCCCTACCCCAACCTTAAACCCAACCGTCATTGTAAAAACAGATCTGAATCTGGAGTCTTCTCTATTAGTGTAGCTGATCAACCATGTGGATGGATGATAACAGCCTTCAGAGCTACCAGTAGGTGCAGAAGGTCCCTACTGGCCCATATTTATCAGCTGATAACCACTGATAATACCCATTCAATCGAGTGATAACATTCAGAGCAGGTGTTCAAATTAGTAATGAAGACTTTGATTTATCTTTTAAAGTGAAGAATTGGAATTTGATTCCTTGGAGATTTGATTTGACAACATTAGGAATGGGAGATAAAAGTCAATCCATCAGTGCATCGCAATTGTTTCACTAAAGATTCTGAATTGATTCTCAAATGTTTAGAATTGATTGTCTATTTAGATAAGATTGTGAGAGTATGGGCCTGCATGGGTGAAAAACTAAAAATAATAAGCATTGATAGATGTACATACATCCGTATGCTGCTGAATTGACTTGATTTGGAATTATGGACAACGCACTTCTCATCTTGTGTGCGACCGGATTCAGGACACTTCAAATATCGTGCCACAAAGCAAAATATTGGATTGTTTTAGAGCACTTTTAATGAAGGCTTGTGGGCTGTGTTCAAGGGAGGAAAAATGAAATGAATGTGAATGAAAGTGAACTGTACAGTGTTACAGATGTTACAAACTACTATACAGTGTTACTACAAATGAATGAAGCATTATGAACTACTGTTTTAAAGCTAGTTCCATGGCTGTGAACTAAAAGCAATTCTAAAGTCCAGATATAGGTATTTTAAATACAGTTGAAGACAAAATTATCTTTTTTTTTTTTTTTAAATAAATTCACAGGAGGGCAAATTTTGCCTTTAGGTGTACCTATTGCCAATGTTCGGGTAATGCATTACAAGTAAAACAAGTTACATATAATATTACTTTTAACGAGTAAAGTAACGCATTACTTAAAAAAAAAAAAAAGTAATAATATTTGAGTTACTTTTTTGAAAATTTTAGTTAAAATAATTAGATTTAAAAAAAATAAATGGCAGGGTGCACTCCTATGGTTAGGGTGAGGAGCTCTGACACCCGGGAGGAGCTCGGAGTAGAGCCGCTGCTCTTCCACATCGAGAGAAGTCAGCTGAGGTGGCTCAGGCATCTGTTTTGGATGCCTCCTGGACGCCTACCTAGGGAGCTGTTCCAGGCATGTCCCACTGGGAGGAGGTCTCGGAGACGACCCAGGACACGCTGGAGGGACTATGTCTCTCAGCTGGCCTGAGAACACCTCGGGATCCCCCTGGAGGAGCTGGAGGAAGTGTTTGGGGAGAGGGAAGTCTGGGGTTCTCTCCTAAGACTGCTGCCCCTGCTACCCGGCCTTGGAAAAGTGGCAAAAAAAAAAAAAATGCTGAATTAAAATTAAAGTCGTCACAATTAATATTTTAGTCAATGAGAGAATGTGTATGTTATTTTGAATGCATCGAAGAAAAGGAAAAGGGGATTATAGTCTCAATAGACAGTGATTTTACTTAAGACCAAAAGGGCAAAAGTAGCAAACACATTGCTTTACAATTTCAATAGTCTGCATATACAGCATGTATAGCTCTGTGGTTAGGAAGTTCTCAGGTAACATTATCCTAAAATATATTTAAAAACATGTTTTTAAGGTTAATGAAGGGGTTGGTTATACTAGGGCTGGGTGGTATATCGAGTTCTGGGGATTTATCGATATGATTCTCCAACACGATGCGGGATTATCTAATATCTTTCATACCAATATGGTTTGAGGCACATTCTGAGCGAAACAGACCACACCAAGGCAGCACGCAAGCTCCACTTGCACAAATGTGCACATGTGCAAATGAATGATTCACTCCCTGAGTCATACAGAAGAATTGTTAAAAATGAACTAATGAACTAAAAAATGGAGGAACATGCAGTGCCGCTGTTGTATCGTAATCTGACTCCCCGGACAAATCTGACTCCCCCTCGCGTGCACATGCGTCACACAGCGTCTGCAGCTTTCACAACGGTTTATCAGTAACCTTTTATCGATCATTTCCTTCACAATTGACAGCAAGAACAAACATAGAAGCCTTGTCAATTTGACAAGCAGCACCTGATTGTGTTCAAAAGAATTAAAAACGCCAAAATGGGAGGAATTTATATCGCATTTCGAAAGTGAAACCACCTCATATTCACTGATTATAAGTTCAGCATTTATTACAAGACGGTCTCTTCTTTACATTTGCGTTATAACACATTTAGCTCTGCTTTCTGGTTTGTTATTGCATATTGACCTCAATTCTGATCATGTTCTAATCAGTGTACTTATTTATTTATTTATTCTGTTTAATTGATTTATTTATTTTAGCCCCTTAGCTAGAAGATGTGATATAAACAATATAAGAATCATTATAATTATAATGATGATGATAATAACAGTGAGGGAAATCCCTGCGTTTAAATTACATTTTGCTCAAAAACTGTTTATTAAAGTTTTAATAAAGGCTTTGACTCTCAAGTAATCATTTATGGGAAAATACCGGATATATATCGTATACAGTCATTCCTCCTAAAAATACAGCCATATGATTTTTTGCCCATATCACCCAGCCCTGCGTTGTTACCTTCTTTATTCAAAGTAAGAAAGAAAAATAAGTTCTGAAAGAGATCAAGCCTCAGCCATGTAATAAAAAGTAACTCAAAAGTAATGTAACGCATAAGTTACCATTGAAAGTAACTAAGTAATGCAACAAGTTACTGTTTGGGGGAGTAACTCAATATTGTAATGCATTACTTTCAAAACTTTCCCCAACACTGCTTATAGATATATTATTTCGTAATAGTTTATTTTTAAACAAAAAAATATTGTAATGCTCGATTTTGGAATAAGCACTGCTTGTTCTTCACATTCACTCTTCGTAATCTGCAGTTTTAATGTTACTTTCAGATCTTATTTTTTAAAGACCGCATACTGTCATTCAAAGGTTCCAATCATTAAACAAAAACATATAATAATTTAAACTGTGGTTTAAATGTGAACTTAAAATGAGATTTGTGAAAAGGGTCCACCCCAGGGAGATTGCAGTCGTTCAGATGATCTGAACATGTTTATGAGCCTAAAATCGGCTGGGCTGTTCTTTGAATGATCTGGTTTTTGTATTGATTTGAGGCAGTGGATAAGCCTCAATGGGTTTGGTCTGTGATTTGTCAATGGATATGTGTGCTTTTATTCTATTGTTCTTTGTGCTTCTCTTCCTCTTTTTCTCCTCTTCACCTCTTCTTTGGCTTTCTGGCTCTGTTTCTTCTCTCTCTCTACCTGTGTGTGCCCCCTCTCTAACCTCCCTGTATTCTTCTTGCAGCGGGCGCATTCATTATAAGGATATGTACAGTTTATTGCGGGTTATCGACCCCCCGCTGGGCTTAGGCAAGAAATGTCCTCATAGGGTGGCCTGCAAGGTTTGGATCCTACTAAACAAAAAACTTAAGCACCTGCTCGCATTGAAGACTGGAATGAATGTTGCTTTTCTTTTTTTAAGTTTTTTTTCCCTTTATTTTATTTGTTTGTTTTTACTCTTCTTCACAGTTTTTTCTTCTTTCACTTAAAATTCATTCTTGTTATTTTGTTCGCCATCTCTATATGCATTCTGATATGACAAATGAGAATGTGCGGGACAATGCAGACACCTTTTTAGAAGCATGACGTGCACTGCCACCGACAGCTAAGTCTGTACCAATCTCTTTGTGGAATGAATCACCCTTAACAGTCAATAAAGAAAAAAAAGCAAAACAATAACAAACAATGAAATGAATCAGCCATTTTGTTCTTTTTTGTTTTCTTTCTGCTTGCTGTTGAACCATGCCTTGGCAAACTGGGTGTAACAGTGTGCATTGTTCTTGTTTGGGGACGAAGTGAGGGTTGGGGATCAGAGGACTGCATTGACGTGACTGCCATAGTTCACCACCAAGCAGCGGAGCTTTTCTTTGCCTGTTTGAAGCCCCACTGCAGTTCTATGGGACCGTCCCACGATCGCATAGAACAGTGTTTTTACTAGGACTAAAAAAACAGCTTCCCCTCCTCCTGTCTAACCTCCAGCCTATCAAGAGCTCTCACGCTCTCAAAACCCCGCCCCTCGCCCAGACCAAAACAATAACCTATGTGTCTTTGTTTTTCTTTCTTGCCGTTCTTATTTCCTCCTCCTTCTTCCTTCTTTTTTTTTTTGGTTTCAATCCCACCATACTCCGGTTTGTTCCATGATGTCCTTTTCCCCCTTTCATTGTTTCGTTTAATTTGTCCGTTGTCTTATTTTTTTTAACCCCCGTTCTCCTCAATTAATTTCCGGGGTCTCACCCCTCCCCTCCCACCCCCACTACTCCCTTACAGCGGCAGGATCAGTTACAGTGATATGTATGAGATGCTCAGGCACATGTGTCCTCCGCTAGGCCTGGGGAAGAGGTGCCCTGCTCGGGTCGCCTACAAGGTTAGCGGCAGCAGCCCGCCGTGGGTGCGCCACAGCCAATCAAAGCTGTCCGTTTTTCTTTTTTTTTTCTGTTAGTGTTGGTGTTGGTGAGCTGCTGTATCTTTCTTTTTACGTTGTGGGGCCCCGGTGAAAGTGTTAGCCAGCTGTACAAGTACCACACATCCACTGGAAAGCGGGAACGGAGGGTACCTTGTCAGCCCTTCTGCACCGTACTCATTCATATGCAGATGCAACTTTTATTTTAGCAGTTTTATTCCTGTAGAAATGTTTAACTCATGATATATTTGTTAAAATCAACATGAAATCACACAGTCTTATTTATTGACGTAATTGTAAAAGTGCTGTGTGGTTAAACCTCACAGTAGAGGCTTTGATTCAAATCCAACTAGGAGACACTTGTTTAAAACCTGTGGTGCTAATAGAACAGTAGGGGGGTTAAATTGGTGCCGTGACCCGGATTGGGATTGAGGTTTGGAGCATAAGTAAAACTCAAGCCACAGATCTCAAGAGCCAAACTAGCTACTTATAGTAAAGGCACCAATCATTATTGTTCTTTGTTAAGGTGGAGGCACAGTAGAGTAGAACAAAGACATGCTGTGCTGTGATCAAGATGCGAGATGCCAGTTTAAGTTAAGAACTTAAGTTAAGAACTTAACTTAAGAAAAAAGAGAATGGAAGGGATCGGGATGCAAGTACATTTAAGCATGTCAGTGTAAGGGATGCCACTTATGCTAGAGACACAGTTTAACTCCTGGAGACGATTCTGTAATACACAGTCTTATTTATTAACGCAAGTATTAGAGACAAGTTAGAAAATGCTGTGTGGTTAAACACCACAGTAGAGGCTTTGATGTGAATCTGAGTAGGAGACACTAATTCAAAACTTCCTAAAAGTGGTGTTAATTGAACAGTAGGGGGTTAAATTGGTGCCGTGACCTGGATGTGATTGAGGTTTGGAGAATAAGTAAAACTCAAGTCACAGACCTCAAGAGCCAATCTAGCTACAGATGCTAAACGGCATCAACCATTATTGTCCTTTGTTAGGACCTTCCATGCTGGAGGCACAGTAGAGTAGAATAAAAGACATGGTGCTGTGATCCAGATGGGAGATTCTAGTTTAAATCTTGCTCAGAGAAGTCCAAGAAAAAAGGGAATGGGAGTGATTGGTATGGGAGTACATATTAGCCTGTGAGTGTAAGGGATCCTTCCCATTCTAGAGACACAGCTTCGCTGCTGCTTGAACCAGAGGAGTCATATTGGTGCCGTGACCCGGTTGGGAGTGAGGTTTAAGAAGTGAGTGCAACAGTAAAGCTAGCAAGAGCTCTGTGAGTAAACCGCACTATCCTGGGCTCAAGAGGCACACTAGGGACCGACTCTAGATGCTGTTGTTTTTTTCAGTGTCCCTTCCTCAAATGCCAGTGACGCTAGTTCAAATAAGGTGCAGGTAACTGAAAAATATTTACAATAAATTTCCAACATAAAAAATAATATGTTTGATTAAAAAAGTAAAATAAGTTAAACACATTTTCATGTTGACTTTAACTAGAATAAAATTCAGTGAGTCGTTTTGTTTGTTTTCCCTGTTCATTCAAGATCATTACAGCCTGTTGTAGTTTTAAGTGGAAACTAAAAAGGATGTAGACAGATTTTTCTCACTGCGTGCGTGTACAGAAGGACTGGGAAGGATTGTGTGCCTTTGGTCCTCTGCTTCTCTCCCTCCAGTGGATGATTCCTGAAGATATTCAGTAAACTTTCTATGATTTTGTCAAGTGACACTTTCGTAGGATACTATAGTGATTACATAGCATTCAGAAGTCTATAGACCAACGTTTTGATTTTTATTTCAGCAAATCCATTAGAATCACAGATAAGCTTTCCCACCTGTCCTTCGTTTGATTCTGTCAATGCAGTTCTGGCCTGTTTCCGTTCCCCTCTCTCTTTCTCTCTACTGTCTCTCGCTCTATCTTTTCTTTTTCTCTCATTCCTCCAATTAGCATTTTTCATCTCCACATTCTGACACAAAAACAATCTCCTTTCTTTCTCTTGCTGTCTCTCTGTCTCACTTCCTTTCCATTTCTACTATTTCTTCGCTTTTAGTCAGCATGCATCTTAATTATGCACATAGTAGCTATCTGAATGCATCTATGCATAAGAGTTACATCCAGCACTTTTACATGTCACAGTCATCATACAAAGATTATATGGACCTTAGTGAGGGGTTGATGGTTGGTTTAGTTTGAGGTGGATGAAAGCCATATCTTGTCCTTTTTTCATGCAAAAATATCATTTGTCATAGTCTTTTTTTGCCATGGAATCTCATAAAATGTATTTGTATAGTCTTTTTTGTTTTAATATATACGAGTTTTAAACTTGGAAACTTCAACTTGTTCCCACAGGATTTACAATTCACTGTACAGTAGATATCATGTAGACCAGTGGTTCTCAAACTTTGGTAGCTGACAGCTAGCTTTTTGCAACTCTCACATGTTCACCCACTGAAGCTCAGCAGGGCTGTACCTGGTCAGTACCTGGATTGGAGATCACATGGGAAAGCTAGGCTGCTGCTGAAAGTGAGGTCAGCATGAGGCACTCAACCTGCAGTCTATGTGGGTCCTGATGCCCCAGTATAGTGGAGGAGACTCTATACTGCTCAGTGAGCACCGTCTTTCGGATCAGACATTAAATCAAGGGCCTGACTCTCTGTGATCTTTTAAAATCCCAGGATGTCCTTCGAAAAAGAGTAGGAGTTTAACCCTGAAATCCTTGCCAAATTTGCTCACTGGCCTCCGTTCATCATGGCCTCTTAACCATTCCCATATAATAATTGACTTCATCACTCTGTTTCCTCTCCACCAATCAGCTGGTGTGTGGTGTGCCTTCTGGCACAATATGGCTGCCGTTGCGTCATCCAGGTGGATGCTGCACACTGGTGGTGGATGAGGAGATTCCCCCAATATGTAAAGCGCTTTGAGTGTCTAGAAAAGCGATATGTAAATGTAAGGTATTATTATTGTTATTATTATTATTATTATTATTATTATTATTATTCGGGTCTCCTTTTAGTGTTACGCGGAAGAATCGCTGAATAATAAAATAATAACACACTTGAACTCTTTGACGTGTACAATGACTTATGTGATCTGGCAACATTGGCTGTTCCCTGAAGCGTAGTTTACACCGATGTGCGTAGAATGTTTACGTTAGTGCATCGCATCATCAGATGTTAAAAATCAATCCTGCTTGATACGCGTTTTTGATATATAAAGTTATTTGTTTTGTAAAGCACTGTGGCTTTCGGTTAAGTTTGTTAAGCCTTAGATTTAGGCTAATGAATTTGGATGTGATTCAAATGGCGCGAGACACAGAACATAAACTCTTGGATGTTTGACGCTTTGCGGTAGAATATAATTAAATTAAATTGTTTGTTGCAATCGGTTTCCTCAAACGGTTTGAGTTACCTTTACTTATTGGGTTTTACAGTGTACAAGTTAATGTTTAGATTTCAAAGATTACAAATTTGTACATGCAACTTATATTTCAAAATGTAAAAAATGTGTATATATACAGTATGTAGGACATATACTGTAGCCTATATTCATCTGGTCCAAGGAAAATTTCCAGGTTTTGATAAATAGGCTACAGTAAATTAATACTATACAAGTACAGCAGTTTTCCTTTTACATTTTAAGAACGGTGCCATTTTTAAAAGCACATTTTAATTTAAACTGTAGAGTTTTTTTTTAGTCTGCAAGCACAGTTAATGTTCAAACTATTTATAATGTTTAAAGTGGCTGACAATAATGCATATTCTTGAAAACAGGAATTAATCTGCCTCGTTTTTGATTTGTGCAGTGCTGTAGCTGCTTGATTAGCTACTGTATTTCAATAGTGATCATTATGGTGTTACTTGGAGAGACCATTTTTTTCTGAGGTGGTACTTGCTGAAAAAAAGTTTGAGAACCACTGATATAGACTATTTTTCATTTATGTTTACAGATGTTTTGATTATTATCTAGTTATTTCTAGTCAGTTAAATGCATCTTTGCGAAATCAAATATTGTGAATTATTTATAAATGAATGGTCCAAACTTTTAAAAATAAAACCATACAATAACATTTTACGAAATGCACTAATTTAAAAAAGAAAAACCTTCAGGGATTTTGTTCAAATTTTTGTTTTGTGCCATTTTTTTAATTTATTTTCCATTGGTATTAACAAAAAGTATTATATCATGTTAGATATTTTTAAAAATGCAATTTTATTGCTGTACTTGGACAAAAGTTGACTTATATATTTAGTGTCTAATTAAAAATGACAATTGCGCTGACTGAGATCATTTGAACAGCTTCCTCTATGTCTCTATATGTTTTAGACATGTGCAAAATGCGATTTAATAACAACAAATCTTTACTGAGACTCCCTTCACTTCAATCTCTTCCTCTTGGGTTCCTCACTGTCTGTTCCCTCATCTCAAACAACCAAAACTCTTCTTTTCTGCTCTCTTTCTCCTCTCCAACTTTCTCTCTATCCATTGCCAAGCACACCACTCCCCCCTTTCTCATTATTTTTATATGTGGTACACATCTCATAGCTTTCCAGTCTGAAGTGAACTAACCTCTATACCTGTTGCCCCCTAATCCAGTCCTACACCTCTCGGTGTACAACACAAACATTTTTTCCTCTTTAACTCTATAGGGAATGCCACCCCTTATCTGACCTTTAAAAAACCTGCACCCGTTTTGCATTGAGAGATCAGAAAAATGGAAAAAATACCACCTAACCTTATGAGAAATCACCCAAAGAAAGATAAAGATGCTAAACAAACCCAAAAAGACAAGTGGTCAATGAAAGATGAAATGATACTCTCTGTGCGCGGCTGCACTGCTCTTGTTCTGTGAGGGGTGGGGAGGGAGGAGGGGGGGTGCATGCATTGCATGTTGCACGTAATAGGGGTTGATGTTTGGGTGGGCCTGGGCCGATGGGGAGGTGGGTCGGTCTTACCATCGCTGAACTCTGATATGAGGTTGTGCTGCATTGCATGTGCTTTTGCATGTCCACCGTTGGAACTCGGCTCATGCTCGTTGCTATCTACACCTCCAAGGAAATACGGACTGGTCTGAAATGGGCACACTCGTGCACTTGGGCTCACACACACATGCTCACCTACTCACATTAACGCCATGTTGTGTGCTTGTGTGTTCCACTGGCACATCTAATGAATGAAAACAGATATCTACTGTTTCACTCATTGGTTTGTCCAAAATATGACCTCCAACAGGTAGGGGGAGCTCTTTAGCAGTAGCCTTTTGTGAGATATGTTCAATTTAGTTGATGGCTGTGTCCTCTACCTTTGTCAGCTGATTTAAGATCAGTAACTTCCTGTTAATTCCACTCCATAGCCTCCTAAATTATTTGCTAACTTTTATAAATATAGACCAATTTGAGGGATGTAAACAAAAACAATGGTCTCGTCGTATTACTTGTTTTACATTTTTAATTTCTAGAGCTTCCAAGAATCCAATAAGAGCCACATATTGATAAATAATGTTATGATAGCTGTTTTCACATGTAGTTGTGATTGAATTTCATCTTGTTACAGTTATGAAATAGTTTGATAACAAGCAGGAAATGTTCATGGGTCAATGACATGACCAGATTAAAATTGTCTATACGCAGAATCTCTGAGTGGTTCAAATCAGGGATGCTCATATTAGGCAAATTAGCTGCTAAAGCATTTTTCCTTAAGGCTGTTGTATTTTCCCTGTGGATTGTAATGGTTTTAATGACATGTTTATGTCAACAGAAAGTTGATAAATGATAAGCCTTGGGTAAAATGCAGCACTTGCAGCCACATTTTAGTAGAGGTGCACTAATGTACAGTATATCAGCTGCCGAAATGCATTTGCTTGATTTATTTGCTTTATTTCTGATTCATTTAAAATAACTGGCATATTGAGTATGTCATGAAAAATCTGATGTGTCCAAACCATTTTTGTGGTTATTAATAGCTACTAATATTCTTATGTTGTTGCATAATCCAACATTTTTGACTGGGAAAAAACCTTCAAATATCATGAAAAAGTCATCTATATTGGAAACGTTAAAATAATTGAACTATTGACAAATACTGGTGTCTTTATCACATTATTAAACCCCTAAATAATAATCCCCTTGTTTATTTTATTTCCTCAATTTCTGTTTAACAGAGAGAAGATTTTCTCAACACATTTCTAAACATATTAGTTTTAATAACTCATTTCTAATAACTGGTTTATTTTATCTTTGCTGTGGTAACAGTAAATATTAATTGACTAGATATTTTTGAAGACACTTCTATACAGCTTAAAGTAACATTTAAAGCCTTAACTGGGTTGATTAGGTTAACTAGGCAGACTAGGGTAATTAGACAAGTTATTGTATAACAATGGTTTGTTCTGTAAACTATCAAAAATATATCGCTTAAAGGGCTAATAATTTTGACCTTAATTTTTTTTTTTTCAAAAATCAAAAACTTCTATTATTCTAGTCGAAATAAAACAATAAGACTTTCTCCAAAAGAAAAAATATTATCAGGCATACTGTGAACATTTCCTTGCCTCGTTAAGTATCATTTAGGAAATATTTAAACAAGAAAAAGATCAAAGGAGGTTTAATAATTCAATTGGTATTTCTTTTAAAATGAGGGAAAGGCTGGACAAATTAGAATGAGAAGAAATAAGTAAATATTACTGGTCTCTCGATATCCATTTTTTGTATCAAATTATCTGAAGTTCACCATAGCTTTACCTAAAAAACTGGCCACAGCTTAAAATACTTTGTTGAAGTTACACAGTGCTCAGCATAATTAAGTACACCCCATTTTGAAAATGAATATGTTTATTCATTTCTCAGTTAATATAGGCAAAGTATTTTGATGCATTTAAGGAAAACAGATTTATTAAACAGATGTTTTTATTAAAATAATATTTTAGTCACCAAACATATTTAAAAATTGAAAGGTAATTTTAACTAAATTGTTACTTTTTTTGCTTCTCTTGATTATTTCTCTTTATTCAATTTGTATTTAATTACATTTTTTACCGTTATCTTAAGTTATTTTGTTAGATAAGCTCCAGATTTGGCTTCAGTACTGACTAATCTAATGTATATGCACAAATATAATATTGTATAGCTTCCTATGAAAAATATGAATTAAAAAAATAGATTTGTGAAGGGTGTATTTATATACACTGAGCACTGTATTTGTACCCGATCTATGATCAGTTTTCACAGGCAGAGGAACGCTACTGATTTTATCCCTTATACGGCTCCTGTTATCTGTGAGGGCTCCAGTTAAGTCATTTAACTGATGTGTATGTACTGTACATGTTCTACGAGATGTGTGAATGGTTCATTCACACATTGCAAGGTTTCAGGATGTCAGATCTTCCTAAATCCCTTTTTGTGTCAATTGTATCACTTAAGATTAGTTGCATGATACATGGTTTTTCACATAACCACTGCATCAATGATTGAACAACTTAATCTACTAAAAATTTAGATGCAAGTAATTTATTCAGTGGCTACAGACTGCTGAGCTCCCCAAATCTTTTAAAAGTCCACCAAAGCATCTGATTGGAGGGTTAACTGACACAGCCCCGCCCTCATCCCCTCTGGTTGGCTCTCCACAGAGACTGCTCCGTATGGACCTGCCCGTTGCTGATGACAACACGGTGCATTTCAACTCCACTCTGATGGCCTTGATTCGCACAGCACTGGACATCAAAATTGCCAAGGGTACAGAACAACATCCCCTGTTCTTTTCATTTCTTAATTGCATTTTATTCTTTTGAAATAGTAGATTTGAGTCGTTTCGCTGTGGCAAAGGACAGACGAAAGAAACAGGAATAAATTAATGAGACTTGGATTTAAAAAAAAAAAAGTTATTTTTGTATATTAAATTAAAAACAAAAGCATACATTTTGATATGCAAAAAGTTAACAGGTTTTACTTTATTTTTATAATAACTCGTAATTGTACTTTGTAAAATTCTTATTTTCTTACTTTTTGAATAGATTGTAGATAGATCTTTTCCACTAAGCAATTTGGTGTTTAATAGATGTCTAATAGAGGTCAAAACATAGATGGCTTGGCTAAAACCTACTAAATTCCGGCTGTCAGTAAAAATAGTAGACATCTAAGAATAGTCCAAAACTAGACTAGTTGTCTTTGTGTATTTGCTGAGTAGTTTGGGCTATTTTAGACGTCTGCACTACCTGACAAAAGTCTTGTCGTCGATTCCAGTTGTAAGAGCAACAAATAATAACTTGTCTTCTAGTTGATCATTTGGAAAAGTGGCAGAAGGTAGATTTGAACTCGCATGGACCCAATATTCTCACAGAAATAAGTCAAGTTTGGTGAAGGAAAAATTATGGTTTGATGTTCAGTATGAGGGTGTGCGAGAGATCTGCAGAGTGGATGGCAACATCAATAGCCTGAGTTATCAAGACATTTGTGCTGCCCATTACATTACAAACCATAGGAGAGGACAAATTTCAGCAGGATAGCGCTCCTCATACTTCAGCCTCCACATCAAAGCTCCTGAATGCAAAGGCGGTCAAGTTGCTCCAGGATTGGCCAGCCCGGTGACCAGACATGAACATTATTGAGCATGTCAGGTGTAAGATGAAGGAGGAGGCACTGAAGATGAATCCAAAGAATCTTGATGAACTCTGAAAGTCCTGCAAGAACACTTTCTTCACCATTTCCGATGACTTTATTAATAAGTTATTTGAGTCATTGCAGAGATGTATGAATGCAGTCCTCCAAGCTCATGGGAGTCATACACAATATTCATTCTTTTTCCACTGCATCATGACTTTATATTCTATACTGTACATTATTTTTGTTAAGTGACAAGACTTTTGTCCAGGCAAAGTCAGACCTTACTGTCCTATTTAAATAATTAAGAAATCAAGGCATGATCAAATTTTATTTTGGTAAAATAAGCATAATCTAGAGGCCTTTGGCTTTTATATAAGCTACGTCTGATACCAAATGATCAACTTGAAGCCAAGTTAATATTTGTTGTTTCTAAAACTTGAATAGGCAACAAGACTTTTGTCAGGTTGTGTAGATTTTCACTTACAGCCCAAATTTAGCCTTATTTAGCATCTATGTTTAGACGTCTATTAGATGTCTATTAGATGATGTCTTCTTTCAAACACAAAAAAACTTTAAAAACCTTCCACTATATAGAAACAATGTTTTATTGGTTTGTGTCTCTTACCTATATTTTGCATTGATGTGATTACAATTATGATATTTTGTTAACATTGGGTTGTCTATACCTATGTGTGTGTGTGTGTGTGTGTGTGTGTGTGTGCGCGCCCTGATGTCACACACTTTCAGGAGGAGCGGACAAACACCAGATGGACGCGGAGCTCCGTAAAGAAATGATGGCGATTTGGCCAAATCTCTCTCAGAAGAACCTGGATCTGCTGGTAACGCCACACAAGTGTAAGTTGCAGATGGGTTTGTAAAACAGCAAAAAATTAACCACTGAAATATCACCAATTCATCAGAGGACAGCTTCTGTCAGCTCACACCGCTCAGCACCCTCTGATCAGGCAACACTCAACCCTCAACCTTTAACTAACCCTTCTCCTGTTCTCACATGACAAACCAGAAACTTACAGAGATCAGTGATGCCATGCTTGAGCTTATTAATTATACCCAAAATCATCCTACTTCTGAGCTAGATGATTTACTGCCCTGGCTTTTTCTGTTTTTTTTTTTTTTTTTACATCTGATGCTTAGCTTGACTTTATTACATTATTTAATAGTCCCCTCTTATGCTTTTTAAAAGGTTTATATATTTTTAATAAATCCATCCAAAAAGCTGTCTAAGCTGTAAATAAAAAAAAAAACTTTACATTTTAATAACATACAGATTGCAATAATTTAGAGGCAATTTAGAGGCAATTTTTTGCATAGTACAGCATTTTAAAAAATTGTGGGTTTGTATGAAAGACATCATCTATGTGCAAATCTATTCAATGTGTGAAAGACTTTTGTGAAACATTTCTGAACTGTAAAATTCACGATAAAAAAATGGCAGCTGTGGTTTCCAGATTTAGACTGTTAAAATACCAATAGTTCATAGTAAATTATCGTATTTGGAGGCATTTTTACTGTAGATTTTTTTTTTTTTTTTTTTTTTTACCATAGAAATTACAGAGATATTTTACAGTGTATATTACCTCAGGCTTACCTTTCTGCTCTTATTGGTCAGAAGGCTTATTCTGTTGTGATTGGTCCACATGTTAGAAATAAAGTGCTCATTACTTTATCTGTAGTAACGTAGCTTGTAAACAGTGAAACTGTAGTATCAGTTTTATTTTATTGATTCAAGCCTGAGTCCTCACCTTATGTGTACAAAGTAGATTTGCATTTACAGTGCCGAAAACAACACAGACTTTTCCAGACCGCAGATTAAACTACAGTGTTTGGGGGGAAAAACATGCATTGTTCACAGACTGAACACGGACCATAGACCATAGGCTGGAGTTGTGCAAACTTGTTACAAAGCTGCACGCACTCTAAAAAAAAGAGTCTGTTAATTGACAGTTTCTGTATTTTGTGATTCAGAAGTGTTTTCTGTTTATTTATGGTTGTGAATTTCATTATGAAATGTTGATCTCTGCTCTGTGACAATGTAACTCTACAGTTTGACAAAGTGACTTTTATTGACATTTTTGTAGTTTGAAATAATATGTGAAAGAAATAATATATAGAGATATAAGTCTAAATGTATTGGCAGTTTATTCAGCCTGATCTCACAAGAAAATGTAAGTATTTTACAGTTTGTCAGTTTAGTGGCTAATTCGTATGAATTTGTACAATGTCAGTCGTACGAAAAATGTGCGACTGTAAAATAGAGGTATGGCACCTAACCCCATCCATAAACCCAGCCATCATTTGGTGATGAGCAAATCGTACTAAATTGTAACAGTTAAATCATACAAATTTATACGAATTAGCCACTAAATGCAAAGGTTAAAAATTTCCGTTAGATTGCTTTGGTTTAATTACAAGCTTTTTTGTACTGTAATTTACAATGTCAACCCAGACAATATATCACTTCAAACTATTAAAAATGTACAGAAAAGTTACTTTTTCAGACTTTTCAAGGTTAAAAGTTATTGGAAGAAATATTAAGGTCCCATAATACAGCTCAAAAACATAAATAAATGGGGAAAAATAAATATATATTTAAACTGAAATCACAAAATGTAGGAAAACTGCAAATTTACGGTTATCTGTTAAAGTGTTGGACTGGAATTTTTGATGACAGTTCAGAATCTGAAGTTCTTTCTTTTGGCATTTATTAAAAGTGAAAAATGGTTAAATAGTTAAATATTTATTACAATTTTAAATGCCTGCTTTCTTGTATGTAGTTTCAAATTAAATATTACTCCAGTCATTACTGCTTTTATTACTATTACCTATAGTGATAATAATAATAGTGGCGGCATGGTGGCACAGTGGGTAGCGCTGCCATCTCACAGCAAGAAGGTCGCTGGTTCGAGCCTCGGCTGGGTCAGTTGGCATTTCTGTGTATAGTTTTTATGTTCTCCCCGTGTTCACGTGGGTTTTCTCCAGGTGCTTCCACAAGTCCAATGTCCATAGTGTATGAATGTGAATGAGAGTGTAAGGGGTTTCCCCATATGGGTGTGATGGGTTGCAGCTGGAAGGGCATCCACTGCATAAAACAAAAATAAGCTGGATAAGTTGACAGTTCATTCCGCTGTGGCGATCCCAGATTAATAAAGGGACTAAGCCGAAAAGAAAATGAACATAACAATTAATATTGGAGTGATTTCTGTAGGATCATGTGACTCTGAAGACTGGAGTAATAAAGCTGAAAATTTATCTGTAAAATCACTGGAATAAATTATTAAATTAAATGATAAACTACTTTTGAACTTTTGTTTTTTTATAGTGCAATAACATTACACAATTCTACAATTTGTACTGTATTTTGAGGAAATACAACCTTGGTGAGCAGAAGAAGCTTATTGTAAAACTTTTTTTTTTGCATGGCTGCCAATAGAAAAGCTATTTAAGATTCTATGAACATTTCAACGAATAACAATTTTTTATTCTGAAAAAAACATTTTGAAAATCAGAAGAACTGCAGAGGAGCCTGAATGTACTGTACCTGAAACAATCAATAAATAATGTATTTATTTAGTTTGAAGGGTAATATCCACAAAATAGCATAATGGGGCTTTTTAAAATGCTATCCATCCTTATTTCACACTCTTAATTTAGGCCTTTTTACATAATCTCATTTAATTTCCAATCTACATTTGCTCTTCTTTTTTCCCTCTTTCTCCTATCTTCTTTCTTCATTGCCTGTTATCAGGGGGTGCCTCGCTATAGACGGATCCTCTATAGAAGTCTTTTCACTCCAGCACGTGTAAAGCACAAAGCTGGGCTTAACCTTCAAACCACAGAGCCTCAAAAACAGCATAGCTTGAGTTACGATCTGAAGCTTTTAAAGACGTTATGTGCTTTAAAGTTTGATACGATTGTTTTAATACATGTAGATTAGTGCTGTCTATTGAAGACGGCTAGCAAACAGCCTGAAAATACTTTTTTGTGCTTTGCTTTAGCATGTTTTATATTTAATTTAAAACTTCAGCATGTTGTAAGAGATGTTTTTAAAGATTATTATTTATACTAAAGGGGTTTAATGTCATTTTACTATGAAATTGTCAAAGTATTTTGTCAAAGTCATTTATGGCAGCTCCAATTTTTTCATATTAATGTTATGTGTCTCATTCAAACTCTGGATTCCACTGCAGAGTTTTGATAAAAAATTTGAGCTACTAAAACAACATTGTAATCTTAAATAGATTGAAGATGCTGTTACCTCACTTTTTGGCATTTAATCATAGTGAAATGGCTTGAATCCCTGTGGGAATGTCATACAACCTACAACTTTATAAGCGAGAAAAACAAGAGGTTCTATATATCTGATTGTGAAAAGACTATCAGCTCTGTGGTGTTTTGTATTTGTCATCGTACAATGTCTAGTGTGTATTGTGTATAATGTATATCGTGTGTGGATATTGTACTGTACTCTGTATATACTGAATGTAAAGAGTTCAGATGCAAAAGCCTTTAAATGAGCTTTTTTTCCCAAAGCTCCTGTGTATATGTTCAGTTAATCCAGTTTTTTAAAGAAAAGAATGAGTTACATTGCCTTTATAATGGAATTACTGAACATAAATATTGGTGGCTGAAAAAAATGCTCATTTTAAAAGAACATTTCAGATGTTTTATCTAAACTCTTCATACGTATATACAGTGGCCCCTGAAAATATTTTGACACTTAAGTCTTACTAAATACATATGAATGTTTTTATATTTGCTAACCAGTGTTGGGTAAGTTACTTTAAAGAAGTAATAGATGATAAATTACTGATTACTACTAGAAAATTCTAATTTGATTAGATTATGAATTACTTCATGTTAAACGTAATCAGATTACAAATTACTTGACTTTAACGTTACTTTTAAAACATATAAAAATCTAAATAAATGGCAGCTCTTTCAGTCATTTAATATTCTCTGAAAAAAACATTACGATGGGTTTAACACAGCAGCTTGACAAATTTAAAAAGTTTAAAAAGATAGTTTGCCCAAGTGACTTAATATTCACTTGTTCCAAACCTTGTTTTGTTCTTTTAAGTGAAGTCTTTAAACTAATTTCGAGAGGAGCACATGATATGATTGATCACAGCTGATCTCTCATCCGTAATAAGTAATAATCCAATCAGATTGATCCAAGCCCTCTATAAATAGACTGTTTTCACCCTACTGCCATATCTTCATTTTGGAAGAATTTCCCCTTTCACCGTATCTCCTCCTTTTCCTTCTTTCTAGGGGGAGCTCTCGAGACCTAACTGATCCTAGACCTCCTTACATACTAAAAGACCTGGCAGGAGCCCTAGGCTCAATTATCTCTGAGCTTAGGGTTCTCTCCCATGACATCATGCAAATAGTCAAGCAATATCTAAGTGTGAAATCTTGAAACACATATGAAGATATTTTTAAGAAAACTGAATACCACTGACATTCATAATAGGAAAACACTTACTTTCAAAAACACGTTTCAATTTACTATGATCTTTTATGTAAAGCTGCTTTGACACAATCTACATAGTAAAAGCACTTTACAAATAAAGGTGAATTGAATTGAATTAAATTGAATTGAATACTAAATCTGCAGTTGTGAAGACAAACTGTAAACTCAAATGTTTAATATGTGAAATCTAGAATGTTTAAGTGCAATTTGCTCCTAATATGCGCATGTAAGCCGCGTGCTTCATTTTGAAATAATGTATAACTTGTGCGCACAAAATACCTAACGTAAAATAAATGTGAACGGCCCCATAAACAACTACACTTCTTTCCAAATTATCAGAAGTTACCTTCACTCCCGATCCTGCACAAAAAAACAGTTTTTGAGTTGGGCTGCTTTTGGCGCCAGTGTCCTCCTTGGCGACGAGTGCTTGAACAAGGTGCTGGTTAAAAGCAATAGAAAGTTCTTTATAGACTAGACATAGACTGCATATTATTTTGATTTTACGCTCAATGAAATCAAAATAATTGTTTTCTAAAATCTATATTTGTAACATAATTACACTGACTTTTAAGAGTTCACAATTAGCTGCTAACTGATTATAAAGCTTGTTTGGCATGCTATACTGAGAGAGAGCCCTGAGCTCATAAAATCCTCAAGGCCAGGGCTCCCTTCCGTTGCAGGGCAAAAGGGGAGATTGAGCTCAGGTAAATCTTGAAAACGTCCGTACTGTAGTAGCTAGGGATGTAACGGTATCAGAATTTCACGGTACGGTAATACCTCGGTGTGAATGTCACGGTACGGTATTTATTGAATCATTTACAGGAAAAAACAAAACTTATGAAAATACTCCAAAAAAGTGCCAAAAGTGTCAATGACATAAAAATTAGCCATCTATCTGTAATCTTTGAAACAGGAACTTCAATTTTAATAGCAAAAAATTATTAAACCATGTAAAAAAATAAAGTTTCAATTTAGTATTGTTGAAAACTCATCACATTTAACATTTAATCACTCACTCTCTCACTTAGATAGAGATGGGTTTTAAAGAAAATTATCATATAAATATAATCTGGTAAAAGCTGGTATCTCTGGGCATTTACAATGTCCCCTGCAACAGAAAAAAACCCTCTCATTTGGGACTGAGGTTTCTGGGACAGAGAGATATGACTTGGCCCAGGTTGACAGCAGTGGGTAACGTTGTGCATTGTCTTTCCCACACTTGAGAGGACAAGCCATGAGTGAGATTGAGGTCTCATGTCTGTATCAATCTGAACAGTGTGCTGTCACACCCTCCGTCCCGCCCTTCAGTAGGCGCGCGACAACACCGCTCTTGAGTATGCGTGCTCAACCCCCCCTCCCCGCTTTACAGTACGCGCGCGACAACACAGCTGATCAGAACGCGCGCAACAACACCGCTATTTAGTACGCGCGCGACAACACAGCTGATCAGAACGCGCGCGCGACAACACCGCTATTCAGTACGCGCGCGACAACACTGCTGATCAGAACGCGCGCGACAACACAGCTGATCAGAACGCGCGCGACAACACAGCTGATCAGAACGCGCGCGACAACACAGCTGATCAGAACGCGCGCGACAACACAGCTGATCAGAACGCGCGCGACAACACAGCTGATCAGAACGCGCGCGACAACACAGCTGATCAGAGCGTGCGCGACAACACAGCTGATCAGAACGCGTGCGACAACACAGCTGATCAGAACGCGCGCGACAACACAGCTGATCAGAACGCGCGCGACAACACAGCTGATCAGAACGCGCGCGACAACACAGCTGATCAGAACGCGCGCGACAACACCGCTATTCAGTACGCGTGCGGCGACAACACCCGCTTCAGGTTTGATCATTTCCAGCTCTTTTTGATGCCCGCTTCTAGCAGCACACTCCATTTCCGCATTACTGTATCTGTAGCGACAACAGACCGCAAGGGATGATGGCCACCCCTGGGCTGATGGGAATTGTAGTTTTCGCTACCTCCCGTTCGCTTCATTCACCTGAGCAAATTTTCTCAGAAGACCTATAGTTTTACCGAGTCATGCGACTACGGTAATATCGAAAAAAATTAATATTGCGGTATGACGGTATTTACAATACCGTTACATCCCTAGTAGTAGCTAATGAACAGATAGGGATTGCTCTTAAGAGATAACTACTTACTAGGAGCACATCTATGATGCCTATTTGGATTTAGTCAATTGAAAGTTATGTGTTTTCGTACGGTTGGAGGAAACTGGGGGCCTGTGAAAAACCCACGTAAGCACTGGGAGAACATGTAAACTCTACACAGAAACGTCAGCTGGCTTGGTAAGGACCAGTGACATTCTTGCTATGAGGCGACAGTGCTAACCACTGGGCCACAGTGCCAACCACTGGGCCACAGTGCCACTCATCTAAGAAAGTAGGAGGAGTAGGGGTGGAAGGGGGCATTCTTAAAAACTAAGATGGTTGTGATATGGAACTTAGGGTTGTCACACGTAAATAATGTTCAGGTGAATCCAAGTGCGAGTAAGCAAAATAATAATTTATTTACACAGTCAAAACAAAAGCAAGGAATGAGTGCGGTGCTAGAACTAGGAGAAACAGGGCAGGAATCAGGCAGGAAACAGGGTCCAGTAAAAACTTTTCAGGTCCTGAGCACAGACAAGATAGCACCATAAGCACACGTAACGAACTGACAATGAAACACTAAACACGTAGCACATATATAGGCACAATAATGAGTATCAGCTGGCGAACAATCAATCCAGCTGAGTGCCGTCATGACACATGACCAAAACAAATACAAGTGGGCTACAAAAACACATGAAACCCACATGATCAAACAGACACTCTGGAAGAGCGCACAAACCTGCAACCGTGACAAGGGTATTTATAGTGACTTAGGAATCTGATTGGTGAATCATAAATTGGCTCATGCATGACAAGCTGTGTTCCATCATAAGCACGTGATCCTCTTGAAGTGAAGTTTATGTATAAATAAATTCCGAGAGGATCACGTGCTTATGATTGCTAGTGGCTGGATACGCATTATCCAATTCACTACGCTCCAATCAGATGACTCCTAAACTACTATAAATACCCTGGGTTTCATTCCACTGCTATCTTCGTTTTGAAGAGTTCCCCCTGTCCACCCCTACTCCTCCTTCTTAGACGGGTGACACGGTGGCCCAGTGCATAGCCCTGTTGCCTCACAGCAAGAATGTCTCTCGTTCCTGGCTTTACCAAACTAGCAGACATTTCTGTGTGGAGTTTGCACTTCTCCCGTGCTCACGTGGGTTTCCCCCGGGTTCCCCGGTTTCCTCCCACCGCCTAAAATCATGCAATTAAGTCAATTGAACAATCCAAATTGGCACTATAGACACGCTTCTAGTATGTAGTTGTTTTCAAGAGCAATCACTTGCTACAGCAGGGGAGTTCTCCAGATCTACCTGATCTCAAACTCCCCTCCCGCCTTGCAACGGGAGGAAGCCCTGGGCTCGAGGATCTCATGAGCTCAGGGCTCTCTCCCGGGACAGCATGCCAAACAAGCTTTAATAATTAATCATCAGCTAAGTGTGAACTCTTGAAATCAGTTTATAAATAAACCCGACTTACTAACTGTAATCAAGTTACACAAATTTAAAATGTATTTCGTTACATTACTACGGTCCCCCAAAAATGTAATTAGAATACCCCCAACTCATGTATGCAAAATATTTGATAAAATGAAAAGAAAAATGCAGTGAAATGAATATTGCAAATTGCTCTTTGATACTTTATTACCTATACGATGGCTTTCATACACCTTTAACGATGAAAGACTTTTTTGGGGCAACTGTATTTGTGTATTTGTCTTGTAATTTGTTGTGTAGCTGTTGTCCGGTTTCTCAGCCCCTTATATAGACTCATCCTGGACTATGAAAAACTTCAGTTTGTTTATTTGCACTGTGGGTTTTTTGTGTGAGATCAAGATCAAGTTTAGTCTGGGTCTGAGAGACTGGACATTTGTGTTTGTGGCATGCCTTGTCTCCAACTCCCATTCCCCTCTTGGCTCAGGGTCCCATTCCACCCCGGTCTAATTGTGCAGGTTAACTTTTTCATCCTCTCAGCAGCGACAGACCTGACAGTGGGCAAGATCTACGCCGCCATGATGATCATGGAGTACTACCGGCAGAGCAAGGCCAAAAAGCTGCAGGCGCTTCGTGAGGAGCAGGTACCACTTCAAACAAACAAACAAATCCCAAGTCTACTCTGTTTCTTCCAGCAAATGAAGCATGAAATCTCTTTAGTTAAGTTTGGTGTAGTTGAAACTGCCTTACTGCTCATTTTTGAGGCATGCCTGTTCAAACTACCTCCTTAAACTTGCTACTTTGGGATGTTTTTTTAAGTTATTGGCTATGTCTGAAGCTTTTTTTCCATTTAGAGATTTTTTAAACATTCTTAACATGTTTATAATATGTTCAGCACAGTTCCTATCCTCCCTAGGCATGGGCCGGTATAAGATTCTGATAGTATGATAGAATCTCATATAATAAAATTATCATGGTTTCACAGTATAACAGTATTGTGATTAGTGCTCTCAAATATGTTTTTTTTATGTCTGGGTAAAAAACAACAACTTTTCCCCCACTTAACACAATATATTTTATTTTAAGAAACATTAATAATATTTTGTAACTGTACACATTAGGCTAAATAATTTAACTAACTGTGTTTTTACATCTGTGGTTCAGCTCATTTGGTCCAGACAAAGGGCAACAAATAAACGTTTGCATTCAGAAATTCAGAGATCGTTTCAGCCCTCCTTCATGTGGAAATAAATCAGATATAAATCGGATATGTGACAGTGCGACTATCATGTAAACAGGCAGATCGGATTTATTGAGGCTTTCCATTTTGTATGTCAATAAACTTGCGACAATGTGATGCTTTTCCGGCGGTTTAATGGCGTAGAAGGAAGAGCTTGTGATGATGATGCGGTAAACAAAAACAGAGGAAACATGGAGGAGTACAGTGGTCAGTCGTCACAATTTGCTCCCACCAGAGCTGAGATTGTACCCATGAATTCCTCTGAGTGGTGGAGGATATCGTATATAAACCAGGCGCAAGCTACGATGACTGCCTTTTCCCTCTTTCTCTGCCTCAAAATCATTTTAAAGTTAGGTGAACTTCACATATTTCGCAGAGCTAAAAGCAAGAAACTTTCTTCCATCGCGGCCAATGTGGCTCATACGCTAGAACCCGCCTTTACGCATGCAATGTCATAAATTGTATAGCAAGTGTAAACACGTGAATTGGATATGGGTCACAGTTAAAAGTATGTGTAAACAGACAGCCAAAAACATCAGACATAAGCAACAAATCAGAATTAGGCATGTAGACCTGACAGTGTAAACGGAACCTTTGACACCACACTGATTGCTTTGGTCCGAAACAGTTGAAAAGAACTAAAATGCAGTCATGTTACAAAATCCACATCACTCATTGGCCAGATGTTATTGAATGTATTTCCTGAACTGCTTTTCGATTGGTCAGAATTAACATGCCAAAAAATGCCAAAAGCTTGAAGAGGTGGTCTAGGTAGTCTCTGTACGCTTTTATAAGAACCCTGTTTGTGGACATGATCCAAACTAAAACAGACCCAATCGCAAAAAGTACTGCACCTTATCCAGCTGCTATAGTCCGATGCGTCTTATTGGGTGTGGAGGAAAAATATTTGTTGATAGCTCTTTACCCTCAATTTTAAATGAAGTTTCACAAACTAATTTCGAGAGGAGCATGTGATATGATTGACTGCAGCTGGCCACTCATCTACACTCATTAGCTAGCCAATCAGATTGATCCGAACTCACTATAAGTAACCTAGCTAAGAACTACTCCCTTATCTTCGTTTTCCAAAGAAACCCCCCATCCACCCCTTCTCCTCCTTTCCTCTTTTGCCGAGGGGAGCTCTCGAGAACACCTGACCTCGTACTCCCTTCACATGCTTTATGGACCTGGCGGGAGCCCTGGGCTCAACTATCTCCGAGCTCAGGGTTCTCTCCCAGGACAGCATGCCAAACCTGCTAACTTGCTAACAAGTTGTCAAACAGTATCTAAGTGTGAAATCTTGAAACAGTGTGAGAGAGAGAGGGAAAACTCTACCTGATGGATCGGTAATATTTCTGGAAGATGGCTGTCTTCACCGCTTGCAATGCATTAAAATATGGTTCAGACTGCAGGATTTTCAAAGTCGTTGTGTCATGGATGTTTTTACACTGCATGACTATCTGGGGTAGCATTTCGTCGCTGCTTTGTTGGATGAGATGGATCAGCGACAGGGGGTTTCACAATGCATGACTTTACAATAGGAAAACGCAGACATCTTTGTCCATACTACGTCTTACAACCAAACACATGCGAGAAGTGACATGGAAACAACGTGAGGTCAAGCCTATATATTTTATCTTTTATTATCTTTTGTCATTAACTACTTAATGAGAAAATACATTTTTTTAGCTCACCTGGCTTTTTGAAAGTTTTCAACTTTTTTCTTTGTCGACTCAGTTGTGGAATTGATCAGACGACATGTCAAACAGACACGGGTGCTCCTGCCAAATTCCCATAGTTTTTCCTCTATTTCTTGGATGATAAAAATAAACTGAAAAGGAGCACTTTTAACTTCTCCCCCAACTATGCTAAATATTTATGTACATTAGCATTGCAGTTTTTACATGGAGTTTTGGAAACTGATTTCACATCTGTGGAATTACAACTCAAGTGTGCAAGTCTACATGATTGAAAATCATTTTGATGTGAATTTGATTATTCATAGACTGGGAAGTTTCAGACACAGCCAATTTCTTGTTAATAAGTACACTGCTTCTCATAGGTTTGGGGTCAGTAAGAAGTAATTTAGAAAATACTTTTGGTAACCTTGGTTGCACCAAGGCTGCAATTAGATAACCAGATCAACAGTAATATAGTCAATAATTTTGTGTAATATCTTTAGAATTTGTTAAAATATTATTATAATGTTATAAAGTTAGTCCTGTGATGGCAAAATGTACTTTTCAGCTTGATTACTCGTCTTTTTAAATGTCACATGATCCTTCAAGTATTAAAATAAGTGTTGTCTATATATTAGCATATTTTAGGGATTCTTGAATGACAAACAATTTAAAAAGAAAATAAGAATAATTAGCATTATTAATTTTTAAACATAACATTATTATTATTAATATTTTTTTATTATTTAACATTATTTAACATTTCGTTAAAATCAATCCCTTTTTTTGTAACATTATTGTATTATTATTAATATTATTATTATTATTGTTTAACATTATTTAACATTTAAAATCTGTCCCTTTTTGTATTATTTTAAATGTATTCATTGTCACTTCTGATTGCATCCTTGCAGAATAAAAGTATTAATTTATTCAAAATATATATGTATATATCTTGCTGACATCAAACTTTTAAAACAATATTTTATGTCACCTGCCACATAGAGCACTAAAGATGATTATAAGATGCACATGCAAACAAACTTGTATTTTACTACTGCAATAGCATGAAAACAATACTGGAAACTAGTTTTAAATTCACAGCCTTAGAGCATGCTTTTAAACACGTGCAGTAACTGTGATGCAGGTGTGATGCAATGATGAATGATACAACATGGCCTTTTATAAGTATCATCCCTTGTCCTCTTCCCTGGAAATCCTCCCATCAAGTAAAGGCACAGTGTCCATTGTTTCTGCCTATACATTTTCCACAGTTATACATAAATCTTCCATATCAGCTCCACAGAGCATGGACACTCTGCCGGAATCAGGGAATGGTCTAAATATTGTCTTGCCTCACCTGTCTGTCTCTTTACCTGTCGTATTTCATTTGACTCCACTGTACATCAAAACCGTCCTCTCAACCTCTATATATTCATCCTTGGTGTCTCTATATGCCTGTCTGTCTGTCTGTCTGTCTGTCTCAACTTGTTTGCATTTTTACTGTCTTCTTTCTAATCCTTTCCTCTTTGATTCCATCTGTTTTTACTAGTGTCGTTTTGTCTTCCTCCATCCGTTGATTGGTGAGGTTGATTTATCAATGTCACTAACATGGAATCTTTTCTCCCTCCGTGTGGACACCGTTTTGTCTAGATGATATGTTCATTAATGGATGTTGAGGGGAGGTTCTTGGTGTAACCTTTGGGCTACTACGGTCTGAGATTTTTAGCGTTCATAGATTAATTCGGGTGGAACTGGGGTTCACCAATATAGATGACTTTTGGCAGATACCAATAACTCTATATTTGAAAGACAATACATATATACAGTCAGAATTATTAGTTCTACTGTTAAATTGTTATATTGTTTAGGTTAATTAGGGCAATTAGGCAAGTCATTGTATAACAGTGGTTTGGTCTGCAGACAGTCGAAAAAAATTAATAATGTTGACCTTAAATGGTTTTAAAATAATGAAAAACTGCTTTTTATTCTAGCTGAAATAATCAAAATAAGACTTTCTCCAGAAGAAAAAATATTTTAGGAAATAATGTGGAAAATGTCTTGCTCTGATAACACCATTTGGGAAATATTTGAAGAAAAAAAACAGTTCAGAGAAGGGCTAACAATGTTGACTGTTCATTTTAAAATAAATTCAATTGTAGGTCAATAATCATAAATCTTGTTACAATTTTTGGAGCCTGATTATAACAACAAAAAGCAATTACCAATAACTGATATAAAGCTGATAACCAATATAAAGGCAGATAAATATAAATCTTCACACAAATTTTGTTGAGCTTCATTATAAACAAAAGTCAAACACAGATAATCAATAAGTCTTTATATTAAGAATCCGATAACCAATATATAGGCTGATAAATATATATCTTGATATAGATTTTTCTGCGCCTAATTTTCAGAGATAAAACGTTAAAGAATCCAGTGGGCGGCTGATTTTATTTTAAAACTGATATTATTTTAAATATTTAAATTTTTACTTAATTAATTGCAAATTGCAATTCTGATGTTTTATTGTTCTTTAAAACAGCCATATATCATTTCATAAATAATCATTAAAATAACATTAAAAATATGCATTTAGTTTTTTTTAACTGATACTCAAAGTCAAAGTCAAAGTCAAAGTCAGCTTTATTGTCAATTCAGCCACATGTACAAGACATACAGAGAATCGAAATTGCGTTACTCTCAGACCCAAGGTGCTTAACATTAATATAAAATATATATATAAAAAATAGTAGGGTTTAAGAAAAAAAGAAAATTTAGAAAATTTACAGTATATACACATTGCACATAAATGTAGTCTAAGAAATATACATATGTAATAAAAAAATTGTAAACAATACAGTGACATTAAGGGCATATAGCAATGAGTGCAAAGTAAACCAGAGTTGTGCAGATAAAAAACAGTATAGTGCAAAAGAACTTGTAAACATGATCATTGTGATAAAGTGACAGTGACATATTGGGAGGTAGTATATGTGTCTGCATAAAGTGACCAGTGCAGATGAGTGTGTGTGTGTGTGTGTGTGTGTCAGAGTCCAGAGGTGCGAGGGGAGGAGGTGCGTGGGGAGGGAGCGGGGAGCAGAGCTGGGAGAGAGTTCAGCTTCCTGACAGCCTGATGGATGAAGCTGTCTTTCAGTCTGTTGGTCCTGGCCTGGAGACTGCGCAGTCTCCTCCCTGATGGCAGCAGACTGAAGAAGCTGTGCATTGGGTGGGTGGCATCTGCTGTTATGCAGAGGGCTTTACGGGTAAGACGTGTGCTGTAAATGTCCTGAAGGGAGGGGAGAGAGACACCAATGATCTTCTCAGCTGTTCTCACTATGCGTTGAAGTGTTTTCCTGCAGGATGCATTGCAGGTTCCAAACCACACAGTGATGCAGCTGGTCAGGATGCTCTCAATAGTGCCTCTGTAGAAGGTGTACATGATTGGGGCTGGTGCTCTTGCTCTTTTGAGTTTGCGGAGGAAGTAGAGACGCTGCTGTGATTTTTTGGCCAGTGCAGTGGAGTTTTTGGTCCAGGAGAGATCCTCAGTGATGTGTACACCCAGGAACTTGGTGCTGCTCACACGCTCCACAGTCGCACCGTTGATGGTCAGGGGAGCATGGAGAGTGTGCTCTTTCCTGAAGTCAACAACAATCTCTTTCGTCTTCTCCACATTCAAAAAGAGATTGTTGTCTCTGCACCACTCGGCCAGACGGCTCACCTCACTTCTGTAGTTTTCCTCATCGTTTTTGTTGATGAGACCCACCACAGTTGTGTCATCCGCAAACTTGATGAACAGATTGGAGTTGTGTGATGGTGCACAGTCATGAGTGAGCAGGGTGAAGAGGATAGGGCTCAGAACACATCCCTGAGGGGCCCCAGTGTTTAAAGTGATGGTGCTCGATGTGTTACTGCCGGCCCGTACTGCTTGTGGTCTTCCAGTGAGAAAATCCAGCAGCCAGTTACACAGAGAGGTGTTTAGCCCCAGCTGGAGCAGTTTTTGAGAGAGCTGTTGGGGGATGATAGTGTTGAATGCTGAACTGAAGTCTATGAACAGCATACGGACGCAGGAGTCTTTTTTGTCCAGATGTGTGAGTGCTGTGTGAAGTGCAGTGGCTGTCGATATTATGCATCCCTGGGTGGAACGGTACACATATTAATACCCAATTTTTTGGAACTATTCTTTCAGTTTATTGTAGATTACACAATTTTTTTCTGTCCAAAAAAACTATTGTTGGAACCACTTCAATATTACAAACTTCAATATTAAAAAAACACATCAGTCAACATTTGAAGTGAATCAAAAAACCTTAATCAAAGTTATTATAAAACTGTTGAAAATCTTGACGTTCTTGTCTTGGGACAATTTTGAAAAGCTTTTTTGATCCTCTTCGAATGTTGACTACTGTGTATATATTTATCATATGTTAATTAAATGTAATAACTAATTGTTAAATCACAGATCAATTTGTTATGCTGTGTTCACACCAGATGCGGCATGCATGGATAAATTGCGCTATTCGCATGTAAATAGACGCGTGAACATTTTGAGTTTACTCGCTTCATTAGCGTGTCAAATCTGCTTCGTTTGCAAGTCAAATTCACTTTACAATAGATGCGGATTCACGTCATGGGCAGGGCTTCTGTCTGCCAGATGACTCTAGCTTCATTGCTAAATGGCTAACATGGATTTTTTGAGAGAATGGCGGTATTTATGTGCTTTATGAAGGCTAAAAAACAGCACTGGAGTCCACTAGATCCTTTCAGAGATGTACCCAGCTATATGAGTTCACCAACTCCTCCAGAAACTGTAGCTGAATGATGGAAGCTTTTAGCAGTGCTAAAGCTTTTAACTGTTGTCCGGTGTTGGCAGGATGATTCCCCCCCCAGGACACTATCAATTGACATACTTCATAAGCACGCCCCTACAAGAGAAAGATTTCTCAACTCGAGCGTTTCGCTCAAGATGCTCAACTCGTACTGCTTTATTTGCACAAATCGCATCATTCACGGCACCTCATTTGCGCATATCGCACCGCAGGCAGTCTATTCACGTCTTTGCATTGACTTAACATGTAAATTACTTTTGCTTGATGCTTCTTCCGCACCAGATGTGGGACGCACTGATAAATCGTGCTATTCGCGAGTAAATAGAGCTTTTTAAATTGAGTTTACTTGCTTCATTTGCTCGTCAAATTCACTGAGCAATAGACGCAGATTCATGTCATGGGCAGGGCTTCTGTCTTCCCGGTGACTCTAGCTTTATTGTGTCTTTGTTGTGCCATTGGAGCTTCCGTGTCTGAGACCTATTCAGGGGTGCACCCAGCTCTGTGAGTTCATAAACACCTACAGGAAACTATACCTGGATGATGGAAGCTTTTAGCTGTGCTTCCGACTAAGCCGAGCCCAGTTTGATGAACTGTTGTCGGTGTCGGCAGGAGGTTTTTCCCCCGGAATACCAACAACAGGCGCTACGTCATAATCACGTCCCTACAAAACTCATGATTGGTTAATGTGGCGCGAATGTCCGCTAAAGTTTCGATTTTTGAGTAATTCACCTAATATGTGCGTCAATTGCAAAACTAGTTTACGTAAATATAAATATCTCTATCTTTATAAAATAAAATCGTAAACAACTTAACAGGTAAATCACTCTCGCTTGACGCTTCTTCCATGTCTGGTGTGAACGCAGCATTAGTCATTGTTTCAGTTGATGCATTAATATAACTTAACTAGACACTAAGGAGAACACTTCCCATCTAATAATAAAACAATACTTTGTTTTTGGTATTACTACATAAAAAACAAAGAATTCATTTAATCTGGAATAAAAAATACAACTGACTAAACAAGAAAGCAGAGGAACGTGACCAAAATAAAGAAAATGAACAGAAAATCAAGCTACACAAATAAGTACCGTAAGTACCGTTACACCCTATAGTGTCAGCATCACCCACCCAGAACCTGTATTTCTAGTATGAACCTCAGATCTTCACTGTTGCATGCCCAAATAGTTACAACCACCCATATTATGCGGTGGCTTGGATGGAAATGAGCCATCGGCACCTACCCAGACAGCACAGCCCCAATGGAAGACTCCATTCAGGTTGGCGAGGGCACTGGAGGACTCCATTTTCCATGATGCCTCTCTGCTGTCTGGTATCCCACCACCTGTGTGCTGCACGGTGGCTTGTGTGTGTTTCCCCATTTCCCATAAGTGTGTCTGATCCCAGCTGCAGGCCATGTTCGTATCTCACACAGAACCGAACGCCATTAATGTTTCAGCGCATGGAGCCGTCCCCAAACCAGGAAGGGGGACCGGGGCTGAATGGCCTGCCCGAGCTGCCGCAGGAGCCCGTTAACAGCCTGTGAGTGCAATCTTCATTCAGGTCATGTTTTTTTTTACTGTTACGGGAATCTGTCTAAATGAGTCTCAGGAAATCATATATTGTATACAGGTCATCTTTCATCCCAAAAGCAAAATGAAATGTTACAGAATTATTTTTTGCATTGATTAAAAATGTTTCACGCCTGTTTTAGGTATAAAGCAATAAGTATTTTTTTCTTCAAAATTGACAGAATTTTATTGACTTTATAGCCTCTGTAATATTCAGGTCTGGACCCTGTGAGGGCCATTTCATGACTGTCTGTGTTTCATCAGCTGTTTTCTTTCTCCAAATAGAATTTCATTGCAATTAACAGATCATTTTTATGCTGAAAATGAAAGCTATTACCACTGAAGTCCTTTCCAGAAGGAATGGCATAATGGATTAAAACCTATCTGTACTTTTCAACATTCACAATTCCATCAATTGAGACAATATTGCTAACAACACTGGTAGAAATGCAGCTCAATTCAGGACAAACAGCCGCTCTTCAACATTGTCTTTCCAATGTATTAAACAAATAAATCAAATAGTTCAAACCCTAACCTAGCTCCTATCATAACAAACCATACATGAACTGAAAAATAATGTATTCACCCTGTGTAAATCTCAAATTTAAAAACATTAACAAAAATGTACACTTATGGCTGGTTTTGTGGTAAATGTTCACATATATTCATTATACTATCAGTATAACAACATATTCAATATATATATATATATATATATATATATATATATATATATATATATATATATATATATATATATATATATATATATATATATATATATATATATATCCATAGATTTTCAGCTTTGCCTTTTCACAATACTACATAGGACAGTACTGTATGTGTACCTTATGTGTTGTGTTTGAAATATAATTTTTGGGGGTTGTTTTTGTTTTCTTAGGACTAAACATGCTTTAACACTATATTGTATGTTTTAGAAAAGATACAATACATGGTGAGAAGTATAGCCCTAGGCTGCAAAAATTAAGCAAATATAAAAATTACATTCTTTAGCCTTTAAAGTTGCAATGGGGTAAAAAATAATGTTGAGATTACTTTAACAATCATGGTGATGTTATTCCCTCAAATCTTACACTTGCGCACACTGCAAGATATAAAAACTGCGGCACAGCACACACTACAAAATAATATTAAGATTATCATGCCCGATGGAGCACATCACGTGATTGTAGTATAACTTGCTTTAATAATAATTATTATTTATTATAAGCGAGGTTATATATATATATACACGTTCAATGCTCAGCAAATATAAGTACACCCCTCACAAATCTACCTTTTAAATTCATATTTTTAATAGAAAGCTATACAATATTATATTTGTACATTACATTAGTCAGTACTTTGGATGTAACGGTAAATACCGTCGTACCGCAATAGCAATTTTTTTTTTATATTACTGTGGTCGCATGAATCGATAAAACTATAGGTCTACTGAGAAAAGTTTGCTCAGGCGAATGGAGCGAACCGGAGGTAGCGGGAACTACACTTCCCATCAGCTCAGCCGTGGCCATCATTCTTTTTGGTCTGTTGTTGCTACAGATCCAGTAATGCGGAGGGTGGAGGGTGCTGCTAGTAGCGGAGGAGAAAAAGCTGGAAATGATCTAACCAAAAGCGGGATTTTAATCGGATGTGTGAAAGTATTTCGGTTTTCTCTTAAAAGATAAGAGAAAGCAGAAAAGTTGACAGACAAAGAAAAACTGATATGCAGGCACTGTCAGACTGTGGTGAAATACAAGTTGGGGAATACGACTTACAGTCAAGGAGACCGCTGAACACAGCACACTGCTCAGATTGATGAAGACATTGAGTTGTACTGCAAAGAGATCTCTGTCTCACTCATGGTTTGTCCTCTAAAGTGGTGGAAAGACAATGAACAACTTTACCCACTGCTGTCAACCTTGGCCAAGTCATTTCTCTCTGTCCCAGAAACCTCAGTTCCAAATGAGAGTGTTTTTTTCTGTTGCAGGGGACATTGTAAATGCCCAGAGATCCCAGCTTTTACCAGATTGTTCATATGCTAATTTTCCTTAAAAAAACCTGTCTCTGTCTGAATTGTGAATGTGTGAGTGAATGAGGTGAGTGTTCTCAAATACTCATTCAGCACATGATTCAGCTGCAATAAGTATGATGCTATTTAAATTTGTTCTGAGCAAAACTAAATTGAAACTTTTTTTTTGCATGGTTTAATTATTTTTTGTTATTAAAATTGAAAAATTGAAGTTGCTGTTTTAAAGCTTACAGATAGATAATTTGATAATTTGAATGTCATTGATATATTCAGTGCTGAGGTAAATAAACACTTCTGGCACTTTCGAGTTTCTTCATTAGTTTTATTTTACCTGTAAATGAATCAATAAATACCGCACCGTGCCATTCATACTGAGGCATTGCCGTACTGTGAAATTCTGATACCATTACATCCCTAGTCAGTACTGTAGCCAAATCTGGAGCTAATCTAACAAAATAACTTGCGATAAATTTAATGTTATAAAATTCTAAATTTATATGATATAGAAAAATACTAAATACTAGGGATGTAACGGTATTGTAAATACCGTAATACCGCAATATTAAAATTTTTCGATATTACCGTAGTCGCATGACTCGGTAAAACTATAGATCTTCAGAGAAAATTTGCTCAGGCGAATGAAGCGAACGGGAGGTAGCTGAAACTTCATTTCCCATCAGCCCCGGCGTGGCCATAATCCTTTGCGGTCTGTTGTCGCTACAGATCCAGTAATGCGGAAATGGAGTTTGCTGCTAGTAGCGGAGATGAAAAAAGATGGAAATGATCGAACCTAAAGCGGGTGTTGTCGCCGCGCGCGTGCTGAATAGCGGTGCTGTCGCGCGCGTTCTGATCAGCTGTGTTGTGGCGCGCGTATTGTAAAGCGCCGAGGGGGGGGGGTTGAGCGCGCATACCAAGAGAGGTGTTGTCGCGCGCCTACTGAAGGGCTGGACTGGACGGAGGGTGTGTCACGTCGCGGGGGCACTTTTGATCGTTTTGGAAGGGCATTTTCTATCCAAGACTAAAAAGGGCATGTGCACTGCACAGGTTGAGCCCTATGTGTGCACGTGCCTGCAAGTTGGGGAATACGACTAATAACAGTCATGGGGACTGCAGAAAAACAGCACACTGTTCAGATTGATGCAGACATTGACTTGTACCGCAAAGAGATCTCTATCTCACTCATGGTTTGTCCTCTCAAGTGGGGGAAAGACAATGCACAACGTTACCCCACTGCTGTCAACATGGGCCAAGTCATATCTCTCTGTCCCAGAAACCTCAGTCCCAAATGAGAGGGGTTTTTTTCTGTTGCAGGGGACATTGTAAATACCCAGAGATACCAGCTTTTACCAGATTATAATTATATGATAATTTTTCTTTAAACCCATCTCTATCTAAGTGAGTGATTAAATGTTAAATGTGATGAGTTTAACAATACTAAATTGAAACTTTATTTTTTTACATGGTTTAATAATTTTTTGTTATTAAAATTGAAGTTCCTGTTTCAAAGCTAACAGATAGATGACTAATTTGTATGTCATTGACACTTTTGGCACTTTTTTGGAGTATTTTCAAAAGTTTTTTTTTTCCTGTAAATGATTCAATAAATACCGTACCGTGACATTCATACCGAGGTATTACCGTACCGTGAAATTCTGATACCGTTACATCCCTACTAAATACTAATTTAAAAATAGAGGAAAAATCAAGAGAAGCAAAAAAACTTGAAAAAAAATTTAGTTGAAATATTTTTGCAATATTTTATTTGAATTTAATCGTATTATGCTTTTTTAAAATATTTTTTGTTTAAATATTATTTTAATAAATATATCTGTTTCATAAATCTGTTTTGTTTAAATGTACTAAAACTGTTGCACAGTATTGTGTATATATATATATATATATATATATATATATATATATATATATATATATATATATATATATATATATATACACAAAATATATATACAAATAATGCTTTTGCTTATTCAAACTACCTGTTTTTAAAATAAGCTGAAACAACACAAATCTTGAGATTTCATTGGGATAAATGAATTTTTTATGTTCAATCCACATAAATTTGTTAAATTTGTCAAGTTAACTTAATCAATTTGTGTTGGGACAGCATGAATGAGTTGTGTGGAACCCTGCATTTTATTGTGTACTAATTTATACTAAAATAACATTTTACAAAATAAAAGATTTTAATAATACAATTATATTGCAGTAAAGTTATAAAGAAAATGCTGAAATCTGAATTGTAATTTGAAAAAAATTTAAAAAGAATTAATAACAATAAGTTATTCAAATAAAATACTTGAATTTATATATAACTATACAGTATATATATTTCAAACTCTCTTTTGATTTTGGGATAAAAAAATCACCTGAACTAGTCTGATTTTCTGGGATTCACCTGTTTCGATTCACTCTCTTTGTCTCTTTCTTCACTGTTTAGCTTTGCTTTAATTGTTGTCTTTCTTCTTCTCCTTATAGGCCACACTTCTGCTCTTTCATTATTTAATATTTTCTCAACTACCTTTCTACTCATAAAATATTTCACTTCTTTAATATGTCAGTCTGCTTTTGTGCTAGTTCTTCAATATGTACATATATGCATTTTCAGTAGTGTTTCTGTTCTACTTTAGTCATTTTATAATGTTAAAAAAAACTGAAAGTTTGTGTGACTGACAGAAAATCTCTGTCCGGTTCAGGCCTCCAGAGGTTGGAATGAATGAAAGCCAGTCATGGGTGACGTCACGCGCCCAGGAGATGTGCCAGAAGTCCGTTCCAGAAAACTGGAACCCTGACAGACCATATCCTGATGACCATCATGACAGCCGCCACAATCCACAGGTAATGCTGGAGATCCTCACATCCCAAACACTGAGTCTGGACATTTAGCTGGAGTTCAGTTTGAGGCCTGTCAGAGAGGCTGTGACACAGAATCTGCCTTCACTCCTTTGATATTCCCAGAATATTCATTTATATTTTATTTAGTTTTTATTCAGCTTAAGACATATGCAATCAGCATCAGATTCATCTGCCTTCTCTAAACCTTTGATATTCCTTGAAATTTTATTTTATTTTCTTATTTATTTATAAAGTTGAAGGTTTTATTTTAGTTTATTTATAAAGCTGCAGTTATTTTATTTAATTTTATTTAGATGTATCCGATCAGCATCAGATTACATTGCCTTCTGTAAACCTTTGATATTCCTAGAATTTTTTTATTTTATTTATGTATGAAGCTGCAGTTTTATTTTATTCAGCTGTATTTTATTTAAAAATGTGCAGTTTTCAAATTTTTTTTATTTTATTTTATTTTTTTATTCATTTATTTGTTTATTTATTATTATTATTATTATTATTATTATTATTATTATTTTGATGTATCCGATTAGCATCAGATTAATCTACCTTCACTAAACCTTTGTTATTCCTTAAACTTTTCATTTATTTATTTATGTATAAAGCTGAAGTTTTTCTTTTTATTTATTTTTAAAGCTGCAACTTTTTTTCTCTCAGCCACTAATAATCCCCGAACCGTGTTCTTTAAGCCAATCACTGTCTTCCTAACCATCGCTGCCTTTGAACACACATTATCTCATTGACATTATCACTCTTTCTGTCTCTGGGTCTGTCGCTCACCTGTCTGTCTGATCAGTGTTTTTGATGAACTTCACTATGGACTGTTCCACCTCTGGCAGACGGCGGGGGTGTTTCTTCTTCCTCTGTCTGCCGGATCGTACCAAACCCCCGCAGACTGTCATCTCTCCTTCAGTGTGACTCTTCTCTGTAGCTCAGTCATCTGGTGTTTCATTTTAGATCTGTGCAGCTAAGGAGATTTAGCCTTAAAGAGCATGTTGGAAAGATCTTAAACCAGTAGTGGGCGATTAGACAGAGTTTCTGTGCACCTTGTCTCGACCTATGAGAGCTGGGAGTTGAACTGATCCAGCCAGTACTGTCAAAGACCATAGCTGAAGTGGGTTTACTCTCATGGTTTTGGATCATTTGTATCTAAAACAATTATTATTATTATTATTTTTATCAAACATGAATGAAGTAACAAAACACCAGAAGTGATGCATAGCAGTTGTGAAATTAAAAGATTTTCAGATTTTGTGTTGAAGTTGGTTGATATTTGATTTGGGATTTTGAATTGGTAAATCGAAAATCAGAAATTTTATTTTGATTTAGATTTTCTTTTCTTTTCTTTATAAACATAAAAGGAATTTTTCACAGTATGTCTAATAATATTTTTTCTTCTGGAGAAAGTTTTATTTGTTTTATTTCGACTAGAATAAAAGCAGTTTTTAATTTTTAAAAACTATTTTAAGGTCAAAATTATTAGCCCCTTCAAGCTAATTTTTTTTCGATAGTCTAAAGAACAAACCATTGTTATACAATAACTTGCTTAATTACCCTAAACTGCCCAGTTAACCTAATTACCTAGTTAATTACCTAGTTAAGCCTTTAAATGTCACTTTAACCTGTATAGAAGTATCTTGAAAAATATCTAGTAAAATATTATTTACTGTCATCATGACAAAGATAAAATACATCAGTTATTAGAAATTAGTTATTAAAACTATTATGTTTAAAAATGTGTTGAAAAAATCTTCTCTACGTTAAACAGAAATTAGGGGAAAAAATAAACTGGGGCTAATAATTAAGCGGGATTTAATAATTCTAGCTTCAGCTGTGTGATATGGCTGTATATCAGCACTGGTGGGAGGCGTGCTTTGCCTTAGCATCCCACCAGTGCTAGGATACAACACGGAGAGTCTAAAAACCTCTTTTTATTAGGAACTACTTTCTTCCACCATTCATTTACATCTGCAGCTGACGTCGAAACAACAGAAACAGTTACTAATTCACCAATCTTACTTTAGAGCTAGTGTTTGAATGACTCTATGTCTAAAGTGATGACAAAACTGCTGATTTTGCTCAACTGCTGATTATAAGGCTAAAAGTGACATCTACAGAGATATCTTCTTACAGTGTTACAGTCTACAGTCTTTCTCTGTTGCAATCGGGATTTCACAATAATTGAGCCCAAAAAAAACAACAAATTCACTTACAGCATGCTGTTGTGTTTGCCATATGAAAAAACTCTAAACACGTGCAGACTTTGCTTATTTCAATCTGCCAACACAACACACATTCCTGAAACGAAAGCAAATCGGTATAAATACAGCACTACAACATACAAAAGAGAGAAATCGACTTATAATATCACCTACAAACGTACCTGCTAACATGTCTCTAAAAATCCAGTAGACTAGGGGGGAGAGAGTGTTCGGGGGTGAGGTTGAGAACCGGGATAGGATATGGCGGGTTTTGGGCGGCCGCTTCTTTAGGAAGAAATTAAAATGGTATGGTTGTGGGAGACTGGTCTAAAATACGTCATACTCCCATGAAAAACGGAAGTGTTGGCAGGTTTGCTTACCAGTTTAATATTGAATTAATCTGCTATAGTTAGAAATCAGACTGTTATATCTTCTAAGCGAAGGGCTTATTATGCGGTTTTGTCGCCATCTTGAGGATAGAAAACGTCAACCGTCGCCAACCAGCTATCTCAGAAATTGTAAATATTTTAAAATAGGCACTATTCTTACAAATAAACTGTAAAGTTGCAGTCTAAACAACTACATTCTTAACTAAAAAAGCCTCAAAAATACATTTTGTTGTCTAACAGTAATATTAGTCAAACTGTAGCATCTCTCTGTTTGTTGCTGGCTGTATGTGGGCGGAGTAATACACAGAGGTGAAGGGTGAAGAGGCCTTTGTGTGATGTTACTGGCGAAATATTGCACGGCTATCAGCCAATCAGATTAAAGAACCAGACATAATATATATATATATATTCTATATATTCAGAATATATATATTCTAGCAGTAAAGGATCACAAATCTCTCGGTTCCCATTACACTATGGTTTTTGAGTCACAGATCGGGCCACTCCTTTTTTTTTTATCAGCAAAAAAGGAAGAAGACAAATCGTTAAATTATAAGGTTCTATCTGCGTTCTGAAGAACCTTATAATTCTAAGGTGAAAAAATGCAATTTGCTTTCTATTTATACTAAAATATTACTGCAAACACATTGGTTTTAACAAACAGAACTTAGAACCTGTAATTTTAATAAAAAATAAAAATCAAGAACAAAAAGAAAAAGAAAATATTCAATATGAAAACTGATCTTTGCTACTGTTGCTGATAATGCTAAATATAGAAATCTAACATCTTGTACATCATATTTATTATCAATTAATGATTCAACAATTCACACATAAAACTTTGTTTCATTATAGGTGTTTCATTTTTGATGGTTGTTTGTCGCCACCTGTTGGTTACACAATGTATTTGCTACAACATTCACCAGCATAAAGTTCCTTTAAACGGTGATTTTAGGGTGCTTTTACACCTACACTTTTGTTTCGGAACGTATCTCGTTTGCCCAGTTAGCGCGGTTCGATTGGCATATGTGAACAGGGCAATCGCGCTCTGTTCCGCGCCAAAGTAATCGTTCCGAAATCGCTTGAATTAGGTGGTCTCGGCTCGATTGAAACGAGGCCTTGAGCGGTTCGATTGCAGTGAGAAACCGATCCGATCCGAGCGTGGTTATATCACAGTGTTTTATGCATATGTAATAGGCTTACGGCTATATGAAGAGAGAGTTATGAGTAGGGCGGAAAGTTTCGCGAGTCTCCGGATGCCCGCAAACAAGTGATGATCTCCCAGTAATCTTGCGTCTCCCTCCCTCAAATAGGCATCGTCGCGCACCTTTCTCACCTCTCCCCACCGCGTCTCTCCTCAGACATGTCGCGCGCGCGCGCACCCTGTCAATCACCACCAAACCACCACCTCTCCTGACAGCTGAGCGGGACGCTGCAAAATAAACCCTTACACTCTGACCAATGTAAGGAGAGTTTACTTGCACGTGACTTGTTTTAGCTCTTTTGGTCCGTTTAGAAACTTTGCAGTGTGAAAGCGAACCGCTCCAAGAGCAAAGAGCAACAATGTAACAATTGTAATCTCTGTTTCGGAACAACTGAATCGATTCACAGGTGTGAAAGCACCCTTAATCTTGACCATAAACATGAGTGTTTACATCTGAACTATAAACTGTTTTCCCAGTACTTCAATGTTATTTAATTGATTGTAACTAATTGAAAATGTGTAAAAACTGAATCTCTCTTGATCAAGTGCAGACTTGAATGCAGAGATTCAAAGGATTAATAACCATATGCAAATCTTTATCATTTAACATTCATGTTGTGCAGGTTTGAATTGAGATCACGATCTTTTAATGTTTAATCATGCGGCTTTAAACACCTTTAATTAATACCCTATGAAAGCATTTAGGTCCCACCACAACGTCTTTCGTCATCATAATATTTTACATGCCAAAATGCTTTCATAGTATTTCCCCATTAGCTTTATATACAAAATAAGTTATGTAATCATAAAAATTTAAAAGCAGTTTGGATCATTTTAAATTGATAGAACATTTATTTTTATTTTATTTTGTTTTTTATTATTATTTTATATTTATTTTATTTTATTTTAATATTTTTAAACAAGCTGACAGTTTTTAAAACATTTAATTAGCATTTTTATAAACTTAACCAGAAATTAGAAACTTTTTCCCTTTTTAGATTTAAATTTTGTTTAGTTATTTTTATTTTATCACATCTTCAAAAAGCTCAAATATGGCTCCTATATTTTATTTAAAGCTTGTTATTTTTGAGCTTTTGTCTGGTCTGATTTTACAAATCATTAATCTGTTATCCAAAGTCCAATTTTTGGCCAACATCCAGAGACTTGTGTGCACTTTTTCTTTTATGATTTGATTTTAATCATGCCTATTGGCCATTTCAGACATGCTTAATCTTTAGTTCAGACGCACTTTTGTGCTTCCCATGTCCCTCTACTGGTTTAAACCCTCACGGGTCCAGTATCAGACGGATAGAGCTGTAGGCGGGTGAAGCAGGCATCTGTTGCTCTGTTTTGCAGACGGTAGAAATGAGAGAGTTTGGGCCTGTTGGGGACGGTTACTCGGACACTGAGCCCTATCACCCAATGGAAGGGCATGGCCGGACCATCTCCATGCCTCGCCTCTCTGCAGACAACCAAGTGAGCACCTCCATCCCCTCATCCATCTGTCCTCCCATCTTTATCTGTTTTCATTCATTCCTGACGGTCAGTTATCCAGCTAACAGCCTTTGACCGCTTCAGTCTGGTAGCCAAACCTCAGATGGTTTTGGTGCTGTCATGCTAACATATTGATGCAAAGACACTGCAGGGGGTAAAGGCAATTTTTCTGTTAATTTGGAAATTTTAAGGATTAAAACAACATTTTTTGTAAAGATTATGTAAAGAAAATATCCAAAATATACATTTAAAGGTTTTTTTGTCACGCTTTTTGTCTGGAGATTTTTTTTTATCTTCAATGAATCTTTACTTCACTTACATGGAATAAAAACACTGTCATAAATACTTTGCGCATCAATCAAATCAAATCAAATCCATGCATGTGTAATTCTAAAAACGTAAAAAAAAAAAACGAAGATAATAATTTTACAAGGGTACAAGTCCAAAATCTACATTTTGTGTAAGTAAAGGCCCTATCCCAATTCTATTTTTGTCCCCTACCCCTTTCCCTTGGCCCTTGAAACAGAGTGTGAAGGGGAAGGGCTTCAAAATTTACCCCTACGAAAAGGGACTCCACTACAACACACACGTCATCATATGTCATCACAATCTCTTGCTTCATGTGAGATTGACAATTGCGAATGCTGTGGTTATTCCAGTTGCGTTATATATCATGTTATTATAAGGCATATATCATGTTATCATAACGATATATTGTGGCAGTAAGCTTGTAACTGTACTGTGCATTTACACCCTGGCCATATTCATTTTTGTAAACAAACAAAAAGCAATTAAACATTAAAGCAGACACTGTAAAAAGCTCATTCTCAGCCACTAGACTTTTCTGACAGGGTATTCGAGTGTCATCAAGTGACAGAATGTTGTGGAACTACTATACAGGAGTTATTATTTGGCATTATAGATAGCAAAATTTAACAGTTTTTATTTTAGTGAGTTTTTTTAAAACATGACATTAAAACACGAACGTGTTAATAATGACAAAAAAATGCTAATTTGTGCATCTCCTGACTTCCGTGTGCAGCCATGCTGTCGTTGTAGATAGTGTATTCTGGGAAAATTTCCTTACCCCTTGGTTTCCAGTGTGGTCCTGAAAAATCTCTTTTGAGGGCTGACTAGCCCCTTCCCCTTAACCCTATGCCTTCAAGATGAAGAGAATTGGGACACCCCTACCCCTTCACGTGAACAAGCAAAACGAGGGGTGGGAGTAAGGGGAAGGCCTAAGGGGTAAAACTGGGATTGGGACAAAATTTTTGGATGTTGGACTTGTACCCTCGTAAAATTAAAAATACATTATGTTTTCTTTTTCATTTTCAGAATTATACATGCATGGATTTAATGTATGCATGAAATTTTTATGACTGTGTTTTTATTCCATATTCTTACATAAACTAAACATTACAGTTTTGTTTATCTTTGCACAAATTTTAAGATTAGTAAAATTTTAATTGTTTTGCAAAAAAGCATATTCTGCTCACCAAGGCAGTAAAAACTGCAAAATTGTGAAAAAGTATTACCATTTAAAATAATTGTTCTAATATTAAATGTAGATTCAATTCAATGTGATTTATATGTAATATACCTGATTATATAAAATGTGAAGGAATTGATTTGATTTTATTATTCCAGACAAAATAAACAAGATATTTTGACTAGACTTGTATTAGAAATTTATTTATTTGATTAAAGAATGACTGATTGCATTTTTTTAAACAAACTGATTTCTTTTGCATTTGTTTAGCATATTTATATACTTAACCTGAAACTTATATTCCAGAAAAAATAAACAAGATATTTTAATTAGACTTATTGTAATGTTTAGATTTTAATGCTAGAAATTTGTATTTCATTAAACAATGACAGATTAGCATATTTTATTTTTAAACAACTTTATTTTCATATACTTAACCTGAAATAAGTAAGAAACTTATTATCTGATTTATTAGATTTATATTTAATATGTCTGATACTATAAAATGTGAAGGAATTGATTTGAATTGGTTCCATAAAAATGAAACAAGATATTTTAACCACTCCTTATATAATGTTCAGTCAAATATTTTGAAAGCTTGTAAAAAAAAAAAAAAAAAACATTTGCTCTTTATGCAAATTTTACCATATTCACCTTCAGTGTCTTGCCTTAAGAAATGTTAGCATGCGTTTGTCATGTCAAAGGGCACATGGATAAGTGGCTCACACTTTCCTTACCTGCATGGCTGTGTGTGTGTGTGTGTGTGTGTGTGTGTGTGTGTGTGTGTGTGTGTGTGTGTGTGTGTGTGTGTGTGTGTGTGTGTGTGTGTGTGTGTGTGTGTGTGTGCGCGTGTGCGTGCCTGCATGCGTGCGTGCGTGCGAGTGCGCGTATGTTTTTAAATCATATCACGCTATCGCTCACTATCAGGAAAACCTTGGTGTGTCTAAAGATTCCAGAGCTTGATTTGAAGCAGTGAATACAGTATAATTTAAAAATGCATATACCATAGTAAAACATTTAAAGTCTGAGTAAACTCGTTTAAAAATGTTAAGTTTAAATATATACAATAAAGTAGTAAGTTTAAAAGAAGTCACTGCGACTTTTATTTCAGTGTGTTGATTTACCTCCAACTGAAACGGAATATTGAGTTGGGACGGGGCTTTTTTTTTTTGTGCATTATTCCCTCATAGCAAGCTTATAATAAGAGGGGGCGTGGCTAAGAAAATTATGGCTAAATCCATCAAACTGATGTCAATAGAGGACGGAAACAAATTGTCAGACTTAGGTTGAAGATTACAAAGCAAACTTTTTTAAACTTCCACAGAATAACTGAGGCATTGAGACGAAGAACCACATAAGTCCATGTTTTCAAAGTTTGAGTAATATGATTTAAAAAAAATTTTTTATTGTAAACATTATATTATATATTTTTATTTTAATTGAAGATAGATACCAAAAGCTTCTCAATTTTAAGAACATAAAATTGTTCAGTGTCAGTTTTAAAAAAAGTTATTGTGATTTATATTTCCCAAATGTGGAAGAACGGTATATGTCCAGTTAGTGTGGAATAACTGTATAACTCCAATTCATCATATCACTTTAAATCACTAAAGATCTAATTCCTTTATCTTAGTTTTAAAACAGTAACAGAAACGTCAGGTTAATATTAAGCATTTCTTTCAAGTTTATTATTATTATTATTATTATCATTATCATTATCATTATTATTATTATTATTATTATTCAAGAGAATTCAAGAGGAAAAAAGGTGGGGAAACAAGACCTCAGTCAGATTAAACGCCATTTTAAATAAAAATAAAAATAAAAAACTCTGTGAGGAGTAATCTTTACATTAGCTAACTCTTTCAAGTTTTTTTTATTTATTTATTTTTAAATACATTATGAACAATGTACAATACATAGACTTTCTTACAGTACAAGCAATAACAATAAATTCCCAAAAAATAATTAAACTTTCAATTGAATTTAAGACAAAAAAGGCAGGAAAATAGACCTTAATCAAATTGGACACCATTTTAAATAATAAAAAAAAGTCTGTGAGGAGTAATCTTTACAATAGCTGACTCTTTCAAGTTTTTTATTACTATTATTAGTATTATTTAATAACAGAAAATACAGAATGAACAATGTACAATACATAGACCTTCCTACAGTACAGGCAATAACAATCACTTTCTAACAATAAATAAATAAATAAGTAAATCTTTATCATGATGCACATAGTCTCTGAACATTTGATCACCTCTTGCATGTTTAGATAGCTCCAATAATGCAATGTCATTTATTTAGAAAAGCTGGCGTAGTGCACCTGTGTATATACCTCAAACTGTTCTTGCGCTCCCCTATCTCATGATATAAATAAATATATATGTAATGTAATGTGTAATTATATAGCGCATTTATTGTGTATGGCCATACACCCAAAACACTTCGCAATCATGAAGGGGGTCTCTCCACACAATATAAACAAATAAACTCTGAAATATGCATTGATACAGCTTTATTATATATGGTATATGGTTTATTTTGATAGGTTAACTGTTTTTGTGGTGTTTAGTGCACCTCAGCGTGTTCAAAGAGAGAGAGAGAGAGAGAGATCACATCACATATAATGTTCTTATACACACCTCTTGCAGTGGATTTTTTTTCCTGGTTTTGTTGTCCTCTTTGATTCAAATAGGGTTTCCCAGCATCCCTCAAAGCTTTCCTTACTCTGTTTTTTTATTTGTTCATGTAGACTCTCCTTTTTTTGTCAAGGATTTGCCTTTTAATATGCGAAGCGAACATGACAGCAAGCGACATCTTCATTCTTCTTTGTGGATATAAACGTTTTTTTCCGCGGGATGCACTCATCATCACGCAAAAATATCACCAAATTGTTCATGTATACAAAGTCTACATACAGTTAATGTCACGTGACTATCTTTTTTTTCTTTATTTTTGGACGGATATGGTTATTCGTCCCACGTCTCAACTGTACACCTAATGAAACGAACGTGAACTAGCAAAATAAACATAAAAATTTTTGATTTCACATAGACTTTCAACTATATAGATAATTTATCCACTTCTTAACTCAGTTTTTAAAATCATAAAAGTCATATTTTCAAACTTTAAAGCAGCCAAAGAACTTTCAACTGAATTTGAGGCAAAAAAAGGCGGGAAAACAGACCTTAGTCAGTTGGACGCCATTTTGAATCAAAAAAACAAGTCTGTGAGGAGTAATCTTTACAATAGCTCGCACTTTATAAACGACAAACCAACCTCTGGAAGCAGCAACACTCTTACAACACACAACTCTCTAAAAATACAACCACAAAAACACTTCACATAGAGGCTGTTACACTTTCAATATGTTTTATGCTACAATGCATAAATACGCAACGCATACTCATACTTGCATAACCTCCATGATCTCTTGGTTGACTATTCTCTGGAGATGTGTCTGGGTTTTGTCCAAGTGTGTATCAGATAAGTGTGAGGAAGCCTTGTGTGTTTCTTGTGTTTTAAAATGTGTGTATGTGTATAGAAACCGCACAATGTTGTAAAAATGTGTTTAGAGTCAATATGTTCTCTTGTGCGTGGAAGGTCTAGTGCATACAATGCACGCCTACTGGAAGTGTGTGCTTGTGGCGTGCGTTGTGTAAGGCTGTACTGTAGATGTGGTTGTTGTATTTGTGACTCACTCTTGTCTAACACTGCTCTGCCCCAACAGAGTGTGCGTTCTGCTGCGGTAAGTGTGTTAGTGTGCTTCCTTTCTTCCTCTACACTCGCTCAATTTTTGTCTTTTTCTCTTTTCCTTTTCCTCCCTCCCAAACCCTACTCCTGTCGATGGCTGTGTTTCTGTGCTCTCTCTCTCTCTCTCAATAAAATGGGGATCACTTTTTTTTCTTTTGTTTGGATCTCTCTTTAATCCTTTTTTTGTTTGTTTATTTATTGTCCATAATGCATTGTGGTTTACCATTGCTCTTTATCGTCCTTCAATTAAAAAAAAAAAAAAAAAAATCCTATTTTTCTGCAATCTTTTTGTTCTCTGTTTTTCTCTTCATGGTTACTATTTTTGGGTCTCTTTTGTGTTCATTTTCTTCCTTCAATTTACTTCCATTTCCTCTTTATGCCCATTTTGTTTGTTTGTTTCTCTTTTAAACGTTTTTCGTTTGCATCCTTTGTTTCATTCTCTCTCCTTTTTGTATTCCTTCTCCTTGATTTTTTAATTTTCCATTCATTTCCTCTTTGATTTCTTTTTTTTTCATTTGGCTGTTTTACTTGTTTCTGTTCTTTTTAACTTTTGTTTTCTTTTTATTGCCTCCTTTGTTTTTGGTCTCTCCTTTATGTTTTCTATTTCATGGATTTCCTTTTTGTGGCACACCTGTCTGTCCATTACTTACTTATATTTTATTCAATCAATTTCTACCTCTATTTCCTATTTCGCTTCTTGGTTTTATTTTTGTTCCTTCCCATTGTGTCTATTTCTTCTTAATAATTGTCCTATTTTTCTGCACTTGGTTTTGTTTTAAATTTTTTCCCTTTATGGTTATTCATTTGTTTTGGTCTTTTTTCCTGTTCACTTCCTTTTTATTTTTTCATTTCTTTAATTTAATGTACTTCCATTTCCTCTTTATTCCCATTTTGTTTGTTTATTTTTGTTTGCCAACTTTTTCCTTTTTCTGCATTTTGTTTTTATTGCGTCCTTTGTTTTGGTCTCTTTCTTATTTTGTATTCCTTGTCCTTGATTTTTTCCCATCCATTTCCTCTTTAATCCTTTTTCATTTGGCTGTTTTATTTGTTTCTGATCTTTCTAACTTATGTTTTTTTATCGTATCCTTTGTTTTGGTCATTCCTTTATGTTTCTATCTATCTCATGAACTTGCTATTTGTGATACACCTGTCTATCCATTTTGTTCCATTTCTTCTTACATTTTTTGGTTATTTCCCATTTTATTTTTTTCCCTATTGATCTTTCCTTTGCTTTTATTTCCTTTATCTTAATCCCCCCTTTTTGTTTTTTATTGCATCCTTCCATATTTTCTTTAACCAATTTATTCTTTTATTTCCTATTTCGGTTTTTGGTTTTCTTTCTGTTCTTTCCCATTTTCTCTATTTCCCTATTGATTATCTTTCCTTTGCCTTTCTTTTGTCACTTTTTTGGTGTTCATGTGTTGTCCATAATGCATTGTGGCTTACTAATTCTCTTTTCATTTCTTCTATTTTCTTTTTTTATATTTCTTTTTAAATAAATTTCTTATTTTTATGCACTTTTTGTTGTTGTTTCTCTCAATGTTTTCCCTTCATGGTTTTTAATTTGTTTTGGTCTCTTTTCTCTTCATTTTCATTTAATTTTTCATTCCAATTTCATTCCATTTCCTGTTTATTCCATTTTGCTTGTTTCTTTCTGTTTTCCTATTTTTTCCTTTTTCTCCATTTGTTTTGGTCTCTTTTCTGATCACTTCCTTTGTATTTTTTATTTTCCTTTCTCCAATTTCCTTCCTTTTCCTCTTTATTCTCATTTTCTTTTTCTTTTTTTCTCCATTTTGTTTTTATTGCATCATTTGTTTTTGGCCTCTTATTAATCATTTCTATTACATGGACATTTTTGTGTCACACCTATCTATCCATTTCATTTCATTTTTCCATCAATATCCTCCTTTCTCATTTTTACCATTTCCCTATTTATTATCTTTTGTTTGCCTTGTTCTCTCCCTCTTTTGGTCTGTTTTCATGGACTTCCTCTGGCAAACATTTCTGCATTGCATTTACCACAACTGTCTCATCTGTCATCAATGATCTTTCTTGTCCATTCCATCACATTCTACATTGAATTTCTCCTTTGTTTCCCAATGAATTTTCCATCCCCTTTTTCTTCCTTTGTTCTTTCTTTGTGCCATTTTCTATCCTTTATCTTCCCCGTCTCTCTTTCTCTTTCTCTCTCTGT